>NC_080571.1:8802500-8892500 GCF_030247185.1 Malaya genurostris
GCTCACAAAATTTGTATCGGTGTTTGAGAATGGCTCAAATCTATCGATGGAAACCTCGTAGTATTAAAGAAAATTGGAACAATTTAAACAATAGGATCTGTCACCGCAGAAAGAATATTATATTTTACCAATGCATCGGCCTTCGAGATGGAATGATAGAAGACAGCACTGAGCAGCATCACGCAAACAAAAATTCGCCCTTATTCTGAATAACGTCGTATCGTTTTTTCCCTCGTATTTCATTTGTATTCTTCATAACGCTATCAAAATCAAAGGTAGGTATGATTCGATCGAACCACATTCGATCGAATAATCAATACGACGTTATTCAGAATAAGGGCGATTATTTGGGCCATGGTCGGAAAGGAAATGCTTGACAGATGCAACAGCTTAATTATTTTAACAATATTGCAGTAGTAAGATGCCATCTCGACTACGCTTAACTATGAACGGGATTGCATGTTTCCGCAATGTTAACGAATATTTACAATTGTAGGAGCATTTATCAATCGGATTGCTGCCGTAGTTCGCTGCAATGTTGTTTTCCTGAGGGTGCAACCTGTGTGAACACAATTTGAAATCAATTCATAGAAATTACTTTTTTTACCAATAATAATAACGATAAATGCACAATTACCGTTCTTTGAAAGATACAATAAAACAAATAAAAAACTGTGTTAATCCATCTTATACTCGGTTATATTCTTCCAAACACTTCTTCTTGATTCTTGTAAGAAAACAAAAAAGTATGTTTGGCCAGCTATTAGTAAGGGTCCTTATAACTTATTTTTTTTAAACATGCAATAAAACACAAACGGTTCATTCGGTTTTTTTCATATTAAAGTACCATCCTTCCGGTTAATTGTGGAATATAATTTCATTCCAATGGCTGCCTCGGCTGGCCTTGCAGTACGACATACGGTCAGTCCAGTTTTTTAGTACATTTTCGATTGTATGCAGCTTTATTTCAGCTATGGCTGCACGAATGTTGTCCTTCAAGGCTTGAATTGTCTCTGGCTTGTCAGCTTAACACTCATCTTTGACAGCCCCCCAAAGATAATAGTCTAACGGCGTCAAATCACAGCTCCGTGGCGGCCAAACGACATCCGAATTTCGACTGATAATTCGATCTTCGAAGACTGTGCGCAGAAGATGGATCGTAGCGTTGGCTGTGTGGCACGGAGCGCCGTCTTGTCCTCTTCAAGTAACGGGAAGAACCAATCGCTAATCATCGCGCGGTAGCGCTCTCTATTGATCGTGGCGGCGGCTCCTGTCTCATTTTCGAAGAAAAATGATCCAATGATGCCGCCAGACCAAAATCCGCACCAAACCGTCACTCTCTGAGGATGCATCGGCTTCTCAATGATAACGTGCGGGTTTTCCGTCCACCAGATGCGACAATTTTGCTTATTAACCTACCCGCCGAGATGAAAATGTGCCTCATCCGAGAAGATGATTTTTTGGTAAAAATTTTCGCACACATTCCGCAACATTATCATGATTTTCAAAGTTGTTACACATGTACATATAACCTCTGCTAAGTTGTTTCTATGAAAATATCTGTGAATATGAAGTCGATTGTCAAATTGAGATTTTCTCTTGGTAAATTGCACACGGTGCGGATTATGGCAAAACTGTATCTATTTTTGTAAGGGCCGTGAAATACTCAAAGTATGAGGTTTAACGAAGAAATATAGAAAAAATTTTCTCATGGTTCATGCACTGGGAGGCAGTGAGTTCTTGTAGCATCATCTATCAGATTGACGATGTTGTATACAATGTAGAGAAATAGTCTCAATCCATCTTGAATGTTGAAATCTAATTTCCACTTATTATGTGCTCTTCGTGTAATCTAAATCATTCGAAAGCAAAATGCAAGGAAAATCTCTTAGTTTGACCTTAGCGCTTCTACAGCACAAACTTTTCATTGATTCACAAAGCCCAATATTATTCATCTGACTCCATTACACACAATCCATCAACTGGTGAACGATATAAGAACTCAGTCAGTCATTTATGTCGTTTTCGCTTGATGCCAAACCTAACCCAGTTCCCACTCTAACTGCTGTCAACTCTCGTTGCGCGTCAAACGAATTTTTAAACGATCTAGTATTCTTTCCTTCGACGGCCAAGCACTTATGCAACTCGTTGCGCGTTTCCCACCCGGCCGGGGTAAAAACTGATCAAAGAAAAGAAGAATCATGTCAATCCGACCACCCGTTCTTAAGTGAGGCGATTACAAAGAATGGCCTATATATATATATATATATATATATATATATATATATATATATATATATATATATATATATATATATATATATATATATATATATATATATATATATATATATATATATATATATATATATATATATATATATATATATATATATGATATATATGAATAATAGAGCGATAAAAAACAACGTGTTTTGTCGGTTACGTAACTTATACAATCATATCTCCGGAACCAAAAATTATACCCATTTGATCTTTGAACTTGATCAATGGCTCGACATTAGCTTTCAAACCAGCATAAGTTTGTTAAAATCGGTTCAGTCATCTCTGAGAAAATTGAGCGAGTAAAAATATCTTCGAAAAGTGCACGCACACACATACACACTTTCTATAAATAAAGGCAAAAATAATTCCATCCAATAATATAGTGGAATTAAATTTAATTTATTTTTTAAATCCATTTAACATCGTTTGTCAGTCTAATTTTGTACTTAGGGTACATAACCGTTTTGAATTTTAGGTACGTTTCGTCTTAGACTTATCAGTGCATAGCAGTTCAAATTGAACTGCATAATGCAACACTCGGACATGCCTAAACTGACGTGCCGAACGAAAACGGCGTTTCGACTTTAACTTGCCGATTCATGAATCCATTTTCGTTCGGCACGTCAGTTAAGACATGGCACTTAGGTGCAAAACAAAAAGTGTTCTGCAAATAGCAGAAACTTTACGTCTGCTTAACGGCCCAAGTAATCAAGACGCATTATGACTTTACATTAATTCAGCTTTAAAAACTCGCGTAAAATTGGATTAAATGCAGTGGAGTGTCTTTACAATGCTATTATAAAGCTTTAAAGAACGATTATTAGACTCTTACAGGATTATTATTTTTATAGTTATTATAAAAATTTCATTGCTCCAAGATATAGCATTGAATGTCGATACATAGCATGGCGGAATGTTGTTGTAAAATAATGCTCAGTTACGTTTTACGTTTTGAATGCAATTTAATGCACATTGTGTGACTTGCTTCGCGGAGAGCGTGTCACTTTTGATTCTTTTATTAAGGTTAGATTAAGCTTCACTTTTTTACCTTTTTTTCTGCTCGGCTCGGGCTCGGATCGATTTTAACCGGGAGAATACGAACTTACTTCCCTTGCATTTAATTCAAAACAAAAAATTAAAATAATATCGAAAAGGAAGCAATATTTTAACATTGAAAAAAAAAACTTTAATTCATATGCACAATGAGAACGAACCATTTATTTAAGTCTTTCATTTTATAAAGTTTAACTATTAGGAATCTAAAGAAAAAGGGATAAAGTGGCATCCGCTTACGATTTTGATGCGTTGTCTTCTAGCGACGATCTCCAGCGGCCGCCTCTGCGATGCTTGAAGTTCACCAGGCGGAATTGTAGCCGTCCACCACCAGCGGCAGTAGAAATAATGGCTACCGTTTCGCAAACGTTTTGCTTACACGTGCAAGACCTTACACTATATCTAGGCGGATTTCTTCCGTCGAATTCTACACTTTCCCTGCGGTGAATGTCGGGGGACCTTCATCAGGTACTAGGTTCCACCCGATGCAGGGTGGTTACTCACAATCACTTATTTTTGGACCGGGGGTCAACACTTTTGTCACAGAAAAGAGAGCGAATGATCATTCGCTGGGGTTTATATACTCGGCGGGTAATGCCAAATGATAGGAATTTTATGGTGCCAGGGAGTTCGGGAATTTTAAAAGCAAATTTTAAATTCAAATTTTGGAGAACATAACAGGGTGTTTGTTTCACAATAAATTATGTATAGAATTGCAAATCATTTGTGTTTATTGGTTTAGGGAAAATCTGACACCGTATATGGACAAGGATGTAAAATTGAACATTAAAGAATAATTTATAGTAAATATTTAACAAAATAATTTAAAATTAACGCAAAGGTGATCTAAATTTATAATGAGGAATTCAATTTAAGAAAATGGTAGTAATAATAAATGAACAATAATAATAAGAATTATAAAAAAAAAACATTATTATAAAAAATATATGATTATATGAATAATATATTTGTTAAATTCAGGAGCTATTATTTATAAAGTATTTATTTACAAATATTATTCACATTGAGCATATTTTATCAAGTGTTACCGAACTTGGAGGTAACAATTGCTTTAAAATATGTAGGATTAGTGTAATTATGCATCAAAATATGAAAATGGTGTTGTTAATGTACAGTGATAAAATGCATATGGTTACTTGGGGGTTCAAATTGAACGGCCGAGTTTTGCATTAAGCAGTTCAATTTGAACTGCTATGCGCTGATGAGTCTAAGGCGAAACCCAAAAAAAATTCAAAAATGTAATTATTTCTAGGATTTCTGGAACCAGAATCGGTGGTAGAAAACCGAGACCATTTCACTAAAGCCCTGGCATTACATTCCTTTTGTGGAATTTGGCCATTCTGTTTCAACAGACTTCGCAGCCGATTCTTAGTGTACATAATCATTGGATGGCTAGTACTATGGATCCTACTGACACTAAGAATCCTTCCAAGGTCGGGGCTCGAACATACGATAACTGGCTTGTAAGACCAGCGTCCTATGTATTGAACCGCCAACCCGGGACAAACAAAGACCATTTCACCGCATTTACTAATTAGCTGCAAATGTGTAAGTCGTAATGTACCCGACATTATCACAAGTAGTTGATTAAAAGTCAAGCATTTCGCAAGTATTTACGTGGTGAATCTTCTAATGAGATAACAATTGGTATAATGGCCCTAGATGATTCAATTCTAGACGGCCTTATGACGTCGAAACCGCTGGCCACTGGGCAGTATCCCGCGCACATGTCTAGTGGTGATTTGTCTCGATGTGACCGATAAAATCGAAGCTTATCGCTGTACTGGTTTAATGTGAATAATCGTTAGAGAGGTCAAATAGCAAATTATAAGCTAAATGCGATATTCGGTGAAATGATTCCTTCGGGGAACTAGTTTTCGGTGATTTGATTTTCAGTCAAATGAGCCTGGGCCAATTTTGAGGAAGATATTATTATTCAAGTTGTATGAAATTTTAGGACATGATTCAATTGCAGCAAATTTATAAAAAAAATGCTTGATATTAATAGCATTAGCATTAGCATTAGAGACCGCCCGTGTGTTGCTACTCCGTTATTGATCTGGACCAATTGAGATTGCAAAATGATTTTTTGAAGTAACATGTTTGGGAATAACACATTGTTTCACACTGTGTAAACTGTATTGAACCATGCATGCTGATCAATACCGACGCCGGCCACGTCCGAATGCAGATCTACTTGGGAGGGAAAGGATTGTTAGTTCGATGCATGTTGCTACTAAGAACCGAGGAATCCTCTGCATTCCCACATGCATCACAGGAGAGGATACTTTGTTAGTAAATGTTTTAATAATGTTATCATGTGTTTATTGCTCTGGGTAGCCGGCTACCAAGAATGTTTTTAAGTATTATCGTTTTATGTGTTACTTTGTGCTGGCAATATAATGCACGAAACAGTCAATCTCCGAAATTGACAAAACTCCGGACAGCCGGCTGTCGAGTATGCAGTCACTCGTTTATGCATCTACCTTTCGCGTTTTTTTTAGTCATGCAAAAAAACACATGCGGATTGATAAAAAAAAGGTATCATCTCACTGCTAGGTGGATTAAGCACGTTTTTATAAATGAAACTACGTGATACAAAATAAACGAGCGAATAGGATTTAGACAAAAAAGTTGATTCATTGCATTGAAATATTCTAAACAGATATTATAAAATCATTTTAAATCACCAAACAAAGGTCAACAGATTTCACACGCGTCTTGATTCTTTATTATTTCCGATTCTTTATTATTTTTATTATTTGAATTGTTTATTGAAATTATTTATTGGTTATATTAGTTGATCTGGGCAGCCGGCTACCGAGAAAAATATTAATTTACTGTTTACAATATTAATATCAAGTGTTTTTTACTATGTATTCAATATACCGATATATGTTATCTCTGTTATTAACTTTGTAATATAAACGGATTTGCGCAATGGTTGATTTTTATCATTCATTTTATAATCCTGAAAGACAATCAATAACATGGAAGAAGAAATCATTCCTAATAAAACTTTTCTCCGAAGCTAGACGGAAATTGATAGGTTGAATAAAGAGATGATTTAGTAAAATGGAGTAATCAGAAGTAAAACATTGAAAATATCTTATAACTGAAAGAAAAAAGAAACTCCTGCAATTATCGCCTTTTACGACATGGAAGCAGGAACCCAGTGGATCTATTCTTGGTTCATTTTTTTCCGCCGGATTCCACACGGCATCTAGGCTGGTACAGTCCGGAGAGAGCTAATAGGTACTATCAATCTCCTAGTGGACCCCAGTCCCTAAAAAAAAATACTTGATATTAATAGTGCATAATTTCATTTCAGATAATGCTACGTCGCAATGCAAGTACGGGAAACAGAAAGGTACAGGAAAGTCCAAGAAAAGGATCTTATAATTCACGATGGCACCTTAAGAATGGAAAATCACGCGAAAAATTTTAAGTAACTAAATGTAGTTCATCAGAAACAGAATGTTTTATTACCATATGAAAAAGAATGTTTAATTTAAATATAAACAACAAGTACTTCTATATCGTAAATAAATCGCATTTTGTTTTTGTAAGTAGTCACAGTGGCAGCAGTCCCTTGCTTTAGTTCAAAACTGGACCTTTGATAAGATTTGCTTCTAAGAGCTTCTATTTTAAATCAACACACAGACGTTCCTAGGCTATGGTGCCCACTTGGTCACTGTGTTGCTTGTGCTGATTCAAATAAATTGTTTAAAATTGTCCTTATAATGTGTGGTTGTGTTTTATAGTTTAGTTGTTGTTTTTGTAATGACAATGGTCGTAGATCTGGTTTTTCGATAAATTATGATATGTGGTTCTTGTAATGATCTGTATGGAATGTAATGGTAATAATTGTAATAGTAATGTAATAATAACACATGGATCAATAAGTCCCGAGACTAAAGCAGAGATGGCGCTCGTGGTAAACCAGTAACCACGTCTTTCTAGAGTACTAACCTTTGCTTGAAACGGGTCCAAAATTTTAAGTCGATCCGATCAGAAACAGTTGAGTTATCGAGGTTGGAGTAAAGTCGTTTTGTAGTTTGTTTAAAAAATGGAAAAACCGAGTTTCGTGTTTCGATAAAACATTGTTTTTTAATGGGTAAAAACACCGTGCAAGCGAAACAATTGATTGAAAAATGTTATCCGGACTCTTGTCCATCAAAGGCAGCGATTTGTCGGTGGTTCGCCGAGTTTAAACGTGGTCGTACCGACACAAATGACGTGGAACGCTCGAGTAGACCTAGGAAGCCGTTACACCGGAAAATGTGAGTGAGGTGATTAATTATAATGAAAGATCGTAAAGTGAAGCTCCGTGAGATTGCTGAGATAACACAGATATCATATGGAAGTGTATTTACTATCCTTCATAAAAAATTGAGCATAAAAAAGGTTTTTTCCAAGTGGGTGCCGCAATTGCTTTCGATGGAACAAAAACAGCAACGAGTCGATGAGTCAGAAAGCAGTTTATCGCTATTTACTCGCAACAAAAAAGATTTCTTGCGTCGTTACATGACCATGGACGACACATGGATACATCACTCCAGAGTCGAAGCGGCAGTCATCTGAGTGGCGCACAGCTGGCGAAAGCCGTCCGAAGCGTCCGAAAACGCAGCAGTCAGCTGGCAAAGTCATGGCATCAGGTTTTTTGGGATACGCATGGCGTGATTTTCATTGACTACCTCGAAAAAGGTAAATCGATCAACAGTGATTATTATATTGACTTACTGGTGCGTTTGAAGGAGGAAATCCCAAAAAAACGACCGCACATGCAGAGAGAAAAAATCCTTTATCATCAAGACAATGCACCCTGCCACAAGTCGATGAAAACAATGGCGAAATTGAACGAATTGGGCTTTGATCTGCTTCCTCACCCCCCATACTCGCCAGATTTAGCCCCCAGTGACTACTGGCTCTTTGCTGATTTTAAAAAATTGCTCCAGGGAAAAAGATTTGGCTCAAATGAGGAGGTCATCGCTGAAACTGAAGCTAATTTTGAAGCGAAAGATAAATTTTTTTATAAACATGGTATTGTAAAATTGGAAAAACGTTGGAACCATTGTATCACCCTAAGAGGTGTTTATGTTGATGAATAAAAAAAAATTGCAAAAAAAATGTTGTTTCCATTTTAGTCTCGGGACTTATTGATCCATGTGTTAGAATGATGGTAACAGTAATAACAATAATAATAATCTTTTAAATGGGTTTACCTGTTGGGTACATGATGTGTTTTTTTTGCATACATATCTTATTTGCTATACTTCTCCGTTCATTTGTTTTTTATATATATTTCTGGTATTCTGCATCACTCTTCTTTTCCAAGTTTAATAGCTTCTCTTAGTTCCATTTTACCGTTTTCTCAGTGTGAATTAATTTCATATGGAATAGAAATGTTGAGCTAGTAATTATTTACACATACAATTTACACATACATATACATCTACATATGCACGCAAACATACTCACACATACATACATAATACATGCATCTACTCCACAAGCAAACATCGTAACATTGAGCTACTGTTTCTATTCGAATAGATCCCGACTAGGGTTAATATACCAATAATCATCTCATTTGTAGAGTAACCATGTTATTCTAGCGATTAATCGACTTTCAATTAATTCATTGTGATAAAATCGAATACAATATCTTTACTTCGGATTTGTGAAGCACTACTGCAGAAAAAGTAGTTCAAAAATTTTTCAATACTATTATAGCGACTTGAAAACTTGAAGCGAATGCTCCTAATTTCATCTTACTTTTGAAGTCAATCTATCGAACAGAGACAACAGATCTCACTCTAACTAATGGTTTCCGTATATGAGATGACTAATGGAGCTGAGATAAATGAGGGTAACGTTACCCTACTTTTATCTCTACTATAGGTCGATCGTTAGTCCTGAGCCTTTATTACTGTTCTTGCATACACTTCCTCTTACACTTCACTCACAGATCATCTCACTCATCAGGTCTCACATGAAAACGACACAACCTCACAAAATGAATTGGATGAACATCGTTTGACAGCTATCAGTGGTTTGCCAATTTGTTCAGTCTGTATTATTTTATTCTATTCTACAATATTCTATCTCATCCCACAGTATTCCATTGTACTCAAACCACCAATAAACGTCAAAGATAGACTAGATTCACCATTCGTTTTTTTTATTCAATAATATAATATAATATTAAGGCACACTGCTTAAGCTCTAAGATGCCAAGGGTATTTTCTAATCTTAATTATCGTCTAACTTAAAACTAGAATAGTATCCTTATATAATGTAGTATCGGGGTCGCGGATTCTCGAGAATCCAGCGGGAAACACCCCCAGGCTACGAAGACCCGGTGGGTGGCCCGCATGCTGGTCATCGACTGGAGCGGTCTTCCGTGGTCGTTATCGTTCGTTTGATATCATCATGTGAAACCCAATTGGGATACGTTCACTTCACCTAAATTCCACTTCACACTGGTAATAAGGGCCGGTAGTATGAAGATGAAACGTAGAACAGACCGGAGTTAAGTTTGAAATACCGTCAAGCCCACCAACCACGGGAGGGTAAGACCTATAACAAAATTTCTGAATTTTATTTGAATCTAACTTCCGGTTTCGGCATTACAGGGTGATAAAAGAAAAATTTGAAACAATTATATAAAGTGGTAATGCGAAACTCTTATGCTTTTTTTTAATCTGTTCTCGAATAAATTTGAATGTTTTAGACTACTTTTTTTGTTGCACATTCAAATCCAGTTTTAGCATTCAATGCTTTAATCCGTTTTTTGCATTCCATGCTACTCAATCTGGTTCACAAATCCATACGGTACTTATCCTAATTAGCTGAAGCAAAGTTAGATGTGCAGTTTGTTATTTGATCTGAATTTTGACGTCGAAGTATCAAATGTTTCCACAATAGCAAAAACGATTTCCTTTTTATTGAATTTAATGAAAAAATATTCTGAATAATTTGTGTTACCTTGGTCTGGAACGATTTTAATGTAATTTATCCAAGCTAGTTATGTTTTTAATAAAAATTCAAAGCAACAAATAATCACAAATTGAACGAAAATCGATTTCTAAACTTCAATAAAACCACATTGACAATGCGTAAAATACAATCAAGGCTCTTCGTAGCTTTGTTGTGATTAGATCAAGTTCCGTTGTCGGGGCAGATTACACTACCCATCAATGACCGGATATCAATTTCATTCGGTTGAAATGCTCCGATCCCTTCGTATTGTCACAATCGTATCCGTCGCATTGAGTGTACGGACTGGATGGCGTCCATAAATTCAGATTGACAAATTGGTAAGCACTGGCAGGCATTTATCTCGCCAGTGCAATCGTATTCCGTTTGTATTTAGGATTAAGGATTGTCACCGATTGCAATGTTTGAATCATGCTTCCAGAAACCAACCCTTTCGGCTCCGGTTGACTGCGAGACAGTCTTCGATCCAAATCTATGCATCTATGAATGAATCAAAGTAGTCGCTCGGTGAGAGGAGTCCGGAAAGCAATCGCCTCGTTCGTTTCAGCAATAAATAATCAATCATGATTTATCACACAAACAGGAATTAACTTTTCATCCCGTGATTGCGAAGCCATTCTCTCGGCTTCGCTCGGAAGGCGATAAGGCTTCGGCCGATGGGATAGACGGAAAAGATACCTTTCTTCCGACTGAGTGCGAGGAGTCTGGCTGGTAACGGGACTCGCTGGACGAGCAGTTGCTCTAATAGAGAAACTCTCCGGAATGAAAAATATCCGATTGTAAATTATCTATCTCTACTACCTTCGCCAATCTTCGCCGGGCCCTTGTTCCAGTGAATCCTTGGACAGCGCAGAAACTCCACGGTGCTGTTATTGCTACTACTGCAATGCAACATTGTCCACCGCCGTCTGTAGGCTCGGCAGCACATAGTCGAAGCTGGTAAGTCAAGATTTAGATTTCAGATATGCCAGTGGAGAAACAGCAGCTCTTTGAGTTTCTATCAGACGACGACTCTGTTTCATATGACTGGTTTCCGAGCCGACAGTAGGCTCTTTGGGATATACATCCTTTGTGTCCTGTGTGTCAGTCCGGCCGGAAATAGGTGATGAATCTGTACCTTCGCCACCAACCAACCTATTCCTCCTCCCGACTTATGGCGCTACTCACTTCGATGCAGTATAAAGGAACTGCTGGTGGCTGACTGTGGCGATTGAAATCAGCATCAGCATCATCCGAAAGATTGGACCAAGGGTCTCGGGATTGCTGCACGGCCCATCACCGAAGGATGATTGTAAACGTTTGAATAGATTACAGCCGAGCCCAGCCCAGAGAGTTCGTAAGATTGTCATTCGGAGGCGCATGGGGTGGATGGCCGGTAGATTACTGGCAGCGAAAAATTCCATTAAAATAATTTTCCAGAACGAAATATGAGAGATGTACATCATCCTAGCATCACATGTACGTGTTGGTGTGGGCGGTGGTATTCATTCACTTTTGAGACTCTAACTGTGACTGCTAGTCATCGGCCACCCATCAGGAACGGGAGACTACTGAAGCGTCTTCATCCATGTGTGTTTGCATGGACTGCTGCAGGCAATCAGTTGGCGAATCCTTCTTGCGTCAACGATTCCAACAACGACAACGACGACGATGATGATGACGATGATGACGATGACGATGTTGATGAGCAATAAGCATGGAGAAGCATGATTGTCCCAAGAGTTGAGCGAGAGAAAATAAATTGAAATTATATCAGCAGAATGAAATATTTATATTAACTGATTTCATACTTTGTTTGATGCATGTTCTCGCCTGCAAGACGATGGAAGGCGATTCTTAGTCCTTCGCTCGACTCCAACTGACATGCGATGTTTTTGTTCTGAAGAATTACGGCCTGGCATGATCTATTGGAGGAAAGGTGAAGTGAGTTGTAAATCACGACCGGTGAGCGGTTTACAGTACGGGTGTATGACGATCGTTCGGTTCGTTTTCACAGCCTTGCTTTCCTTGGTGCGGAACATGATAGATAGGAATAATGGACGGCACCAACAGTCATGGAGTTAGGGTGTTATGGTACAATAAAGCTCAGGATTGCAACACAGAGCAAGCTTTAGGTTTCCTTTTCCAAAATCTCAGCTCAATCAATGAAATTGTTGTCATGAACCTCTAGCTTGTAGACGAAGCAGAATATCCAAAATTATATTTTTCTTATGAATCTCATCGATCAAAAAGGTGCAATCGACTGCGGCATTTTCAATCATTTAGGAGGTTTTGGTGCTACGTGAGTAATTGCATTGGGATTACTGAACATCACTATTTTATTTTTTATTGTGTTTCTTCATCGACTCACTAGTACATTAGCAGTTCATGCTGAACTGCTAATGCAATCTCGCGGTTAATCATAAGCCGAAAAATTTTTGAAACACTTGATTTACACAGAAACGCAACGTCTTTACTGAGAAACTGCTTAACAAAAGCAAGTGGCGACTTTCTGACCATCAACAATTTGTACTCATTTGGGTTTTTTTGGTACCACGTGGATAATCGGTTTGTGCTTAGTGCATACGAATATTATTCTTTGTTTTACGTTTCGTTTGCAATTCATCATATTTTATATTTCTAACCAAGCGAAAGCTTGGGTTTTCTGCAAAAAGCTTGCTTTTTCTGCAAGCATTGGCAATGCTGAGAGCGGAACACAAACGAATCTCAGGAACCACCAGAGGCATGCGAAGGTGAAGCGAATATTGCAGAAAGTACCAGATATTTCGGTAAGTACTGTGACTAGAAAAATAAAAATTTCTTCAACTTTCGTGGATACTTTCAAGCACCGGCAAGGTCGAAGGTGAAGTCGTTCGAGATGAAAACCTTACCGAACCAAATTATAAACAAAATGTGACAGCAAAAAGCCAGACTCGCAAGTTGTATCGATATCGATCGAATATTCGACAATGTTTTCCTGCGTGATATGGACGATTAAACTTATGTACTGGAACCCTTCAAGTAGCTTCTCGGAATGTCGTTTCATACTGCCATGCACGGGAACGGCGTAGAAAAACATTTCAGGACGATGAAAAAGGCCAAGTTACCTAAAAAATGTTTGTTTTATTTGGCAAAGTTCAGCTGGGATCAGAGTCATTTCGCCGAATGGGCCACTTCACCGAATGTCATTTCGCCGAAAGGGTCATTTCGCTGATTCCTGCAATTGTCTTAATATTATAATTGGAATTGATTTACAATAAAGACAAATGAATGATAATACGTTAACATCTGTTTTGCCTTTCTCTATAGAAAGGTATTAGAATTGCTTGTAAAACCGACTTTCGAACGGAGCCTCGGAGACCCATAGTGTTATATACCATTCGACTCAGCTCGACGAGATCGGAAAATGTCTGTTTGTGTGTGTGTGTGTATGTGTGTGTGTATGTATGTGTGTATGTGTGTGTGTGTGTGTGTGTGTGTGTGTGTGTGTGTGTGTATGTGTGTGCACTTTTCGAAGATATTTGAACGCGCTCAATTTTCTCAGAGATGGCTGAACCGATTTTAACAAACTTGGACTAGTTTGAAAGCTACTGTTGGGCCATTGATCAAGTTCGAAGATCAAATGGCTGTGGCTTTTGGTTCCGGAGATATGATTGTATAAGTGACGTAACCGACAAAAATCGTGCTATTTGAACGCGCTCAATTTTCTCAGAGATGGCTGAACCGATTTTAACAAACTTGGGCTCGTTTGAAAGCTACTGTCGAACCATTGATCAAGTTCGAAGATCAAATGGCTGTGAGTTTTGGTTCCGGAGATATGATTGTATAAATGACGTAACTGACAAAAAGCGTTGTATTTGAACGCGCTCAATTTTCTCAGAGATGGCTGATCCGATTTTAACAAACTTGGACTCGTTTGAAAGCTACTGTCGGGCCGTTGATCAAGTTCGAAGATCAAATGGTTGTGACTTTTGGTTCCAGATATATGATGGTATAAGTGAGGTAACCGACAAAACACGTTGATTTTTATCGCTCTTATATATATAAGGGTGCCAAAATTTTGGGATCAACTCTATTTTCGTAAAGTTCTAGTGCTCAAAAGTTTAAGCACCTCGAAAAAAGCCTTCATGCAAAATTTGACCTAAATCGGACATGCTTAAGGGGTGCTGCCCGGTGGTAAAGGTTTGACAATTTTCGATCTTGAAAAAGCACCATAGGGGGGAGTACATGAAATTTCCAAAATCGAAAATTTTTGTTGATGCCAAAACTCTTAAAACTGCATAAAACATCGAAATTTAGTGTCATCTCAAAAAAAAATTTTTTTGAAAAAATCAACTTTCTGGGACTTAGAAAAATTTTCATATTTTTTCTAAGTCCCAAAAAGTCGATTTTTTCAAAAAAATTTTTTTTCAAGATGACACTAAATCTCGACGTTTCATGCAATTCTAAGCCTTTTGGCATTAAAAATTTTTTTTCGATTTCGAAAATTTCATGTACTCCCCCCTATGGTGATTTTTCAAGATATATGAAAATTTCACTAAGTGGACTAAGAAGGCTTTTTTTAGATTAGCATCACTGATTACAAATAGGCAACGCAAATGTCAAGCACTAATTTGGAAAAATGATGCTGACTGTGTGACATAAACACTGAAGCATGCTTTTGTGAACTACTCGAATCAATCTGAATCAATTGGTGTCAAAATAAGTATCCAAATTTATTTAATAAAAGTATGAAACATATTTTCATGAGACTGTTATGAAAGAAGAGAAAGGCATTATCACACCACTAGGTGGATTATGAAGGGTTTTTTAATTGGAATTGAAAGGCAATCAAAATAACTTCCTTGTACAATCTAGTGTAAAAATACGCTGTTGTGGATTAACGGAATCAATGTACCTTAATTGGGATCAACAATTAGTTCAATCAAGAAAATGTAATTTGAATGACACTAAGTTTCTTAAATTTGTGCTCCGTTTTCAACATAGCGGCATCGTAGTTCAACGTAAACTGATATGCACCAACGTCTCGAAAACGAAACGTAAAGAAATTAAACTTGACGGTACAAGCGCCGAATCAATAATCTTCGAAGATTTGTTCCAATTTTAACGGACTTCTATGGCACTTTACACCTCGGTAGATAGAGATTCCAATAACTAACCGAGGCGGAACCGCCTAAATTATACCACAAAAATAGTTTTATTCGATAGTTTTATCGCCATCGCCGTTACATGCAAGTGGCATCAGATGTTCCAGAAATTCAGTTCAATATCAGAAATAGCGCCATGTGCTACTCAAACAAACCACAAAACTGAACCGATCCTGCCGCACAATGGAATGGCGATTTCGGAGGGGCTAAGTAAAAGCAAACCGAAAGCCGGTGGTGTTCTGCTAAATAAAAAGCAATAAAAGAGTGAAAGCAAATCGCAAGTAATAGTTATTGAGTGTGTCGTGTTGTCTCCTGATGTGTCCTGCTTGGTGTGGATCAAATAAATACACACGGGAAAATGACACCGCTTTTATGAGCTACAGGTTTCGTTTCCATGCGTACCAAAAAGTTTACTCAATTGCCAACCGATGTTGCAATCATAAAATCTTTTTTTTCCTCTTCCTCGCTCGGCTTCACCTTACCGGACTACATAGGACATCTAGGGCATCTGGGAAGGGGTGGTGAAAGTTGGGCTGGTCAACCCTCCCGAACGAAATACGATCCGAACAGAGGATGGTCGATTCTGATGAAAACAATAAACTGTAATTTAGCCTAATGAAAATTAATAATGTCGAAGTAAGGTACGTGGCTGGCTTGAAGGAATAGTTTTGCTGCTCGAAGGAAACCAACACTTTACGACTGTTGACCGATGCTGGCTGGCTTGCGAAGGAAGCACAAATTGGCCTTCGGAAGATGCTTCCTTGGTAGTCGAGGGTGGGATGGTCAAGTTTTTATCGATCAATTTCCACAGCATTAGCCAGTCAGTCGCAATTTGAGAGATGCAGCAAGGAACATACGCGCAAAACATGGAGGAACTGAATGTCAGGCAATAAATAGTAATATATTTGAGCTCTGGCGATGTTCTTTTACATCCAGCTTTGCAATACGGAAGTGGCTGATAGCAATCGCACGAGGATATTCTTCTTCTGCTTGGAGTTGGTGAGGGCAGGGGAAAATGTATCGTAAAAATGGGATTTTCATTGCTTTTCATTTTGTGGCCTTCATCCAAATGAATAGATGCACTATCAGAGCTCTGAACCGGGTTGTTTAAAATTGTTTCGAAGTGAAAATCAGTTTAATGATTTACTATTAAAGATAGTTATTGGAACGACACGATTCCAGTCGACACCAGAGTTTAGTTTGAGGATTCATATTTTCACTCGTAGACCGAAGCGTCGTTCGATAATACAAATAAGTAAATAGTAAAAACAAAATCCTAAAACAAATTCGACTCATCGGCTCGAAGCTCGGTTTGCTTCAATCACCGTTCCTATCGGGCAGACAAAAATAAGACGGAAACAACAACAACTACAACAGCCACAAAGTGCTACATCTTATAGTCAATAGTTTTTCCGTCGCTTTCTCGGTGGGTAGGTGGATGCTTTTTGTTCCATCGGCAGTAGCCACGTAGCAAATAGGGCAACCGAAACGAAATGAAGCTCAATTTTTACGATCAGCTCGTATTTATTGATTTGCGCTTGATGAGAAAAATGACATGATATTAAATGTTTGTCTACTCCCTCCCCAACTCCAACCCATTATAGTACCACCGTCCATTAGCCGGATCCGAAGTTGAATCTGGGGGAAAACATTTTATGACCTCATATCTTGCTTCCGACGAAGACGATGACGACGACGACGACGAAGGTCGTGTCCAGCTTCGATAATGGAACTGCAAAGGAAACTGAGGCTGAGAGGCTGTGAATTAGATTGCCTCCATTGGAGTTGGGTAGAAGAGATGGAAAATCGCATTTTGATGGCTTTTCCTCCTGCCATATGATTGCGATTGCCGTGTGAGGTTTGGCTCTCCGATGAATGAGAAAGAATGATTTCTTTTGATTGTGTGTGCGCCAACTGTCGATGTGATGTTGCTTTTAGCCTCCTAACGATGATGTAATGCACTGTTCGTTTTGGTACAGGTTTTTTCTTTTGTTCTGCTTCGATTTTCGGCAGCATAGGGGCAAGGAATTCATGTCCAGCCAAGATTTTCCATTTTATGATCGGAGACGTTAAATTTTGATAGGATATTAATGAATGTTGCCGCTCCGCTGGAGTTCAAGTTCTGCGACGAACGTCTTAATAGGTCCAAGGCTGGCCGTAAAATAATAGTTATGATTTAACTACTCTTCTTTGATGACATACGGACTAACCGACGGCTTCGCGCCGTACTTCGTAGTATCTATAAATTATCCAACAAATTCATTAAAGAGCGATCAAGGTAGGCTCGTTCTGCGGCAAAAGGCAAAGGTAAATTATCGGACAAACTATTTTGACCAGGTCGACGACAGTGGGACGCATTCGTGGAAATATGCTTTGGAAGACCATTGATTAGATTTGTCCCGAACGAGCGGTGATTGCTCGTTAAGTGGTTTACTAGCCTATTTGAGGGTTCCAACCTAATTTGATGGAAGGTTTGAAAGTCATTTTATTCTGATTTTGTACAGCACTAAAACTAGGGGTATTTCTTAGCGACACAGCGCATATTTGGGAGTAAACTGGAACACACAGAAGTGTCAATGAGGCAGTATGAGTGCTTCAAGCTACTATGGACGATGAACAGGCTGTAGACTTACCAAAGGAAGTGCTGGAGGAAGCTCAAAAACAGAACGAAAACGATGTTTACCATATTAATTTGACTTAGTGTTTAAGTCCGGATCCGTAGTGTGGTACTATATTGAATTTTCAAATATTTCCTCAATAAAAAAACCTGTTTGAATCCACCTAGTTGATGCCTTTCTTATATCTTTCATATTCTCATATATAAATGTAGGAGTACCACTAAAAATGATTTTCTTTCACTCTTAAAAAACAAAATGGTTTGTCCATAAACTAGTATAACCTACAGAGTGAAATAGTACTCAGGTCGGTTAGGACGTCTTTGAGAAAACGAAGTGAGTTCCACTATTGCAGGTTCTTACGAAACCGAAGTGACTGGGATTTTTGAGTCTATAATCTCAGATCGTTAATAGAAAACCTGGAACCAGGAAAACATTTTTAACACACTTTATCCAATAAATCCGGAACCGGAAGTCGTATCCGGATGAAGTTTGAAAGTTTTTTTCATGGGACCATGAGACTTTTTATTTAAATTTGTTGTTGATTAAAATTGGTCACGCCATCTCTGAAAAAATTGATAAAGTTATTTGGAATAAGATTTTTTACACTAATCAACCTGTAATTCTGGAAACGGAAGTTTGCGTACTCGACGAATTGAGTCGAATAGTATATGGCACTCGGCCCTTCGGGCCTTGGTTAAAAATTCGGCTTTCACAGTGATTGCATAACCTTTCTTTATGAGAAAGGCAAAAAGAATCTCAATCGGTGTTATAAAATTACAAGAGACAAGAAAGAATGAGAATGTTTGGATGTTTATCTTAGGAATTGATCGAACTATCTCTCGATAAACATTCGGTTAGGTCAAATGACAGATTATCTTTGTTTACTTTATATTCGATTATTTACTGTATTACGGTGCTTCTAGCAATCCTTCTCTAACTATTTGCAGAGAATAATAACTAAGACTTTTAATCTGCACTGAAGAAATGATCAAAAAATACAGGAATAATTCGCAATAATTCAAAAAGGAAGTAAACAAAAAGTAACTGTAATTTATACTTATAATCTAAAGTCTATTCGTACTCTTCCGGGACGGCCGGAACGGGACCATCCGGATCGATCCGGGACGTTTTTTTCCTCATCGGTGAATCTTTAAAATATTCCCAAAAAAATATTCTAAATTTATCACCATTGAGTGTCTAAATATACGAACAAAAAACTGAATTTGTTCCTTGTTATTTGATTGAATATTTGTCGTCAATAAGCCGTACTTTAGTATAGACGCATCGTTACAATTCTGGAAGAGAAACAATGAAAGTTGCAAAATTCACACAATCTAAAATGAAACGATTATCTATATTCGGAAGTGTGAAAGAAGTATGCCAGTTTTATTCGTACTCGCGTCTTCCGGTTATGTCTGTGACACTACCAAGTCGTCTTTTTTCTTTAATTTGATTTTCGTATTTATTTTGGAACACTCCAATACTTTGTTGCAAAGCAGCCTATACTCCACAGAGATTCGCAGAGATTCTTTTGTCGTGAATACAACTTACTTTACTATGGGGCGCCTTTTCAAAATTTACTCTCTGAGAGAGTGATAAGTTTTCTATCGTGAATATCTCCTGTTGTATCTAATGAATCAACATAATTCTTGCGACATGCCATCGGAAATATGATCACAATTTTATGATAAAATTTTCAGTTGTGTGACATAATCTCAAATAGCTCAAAATTAAACTTTTCTTGAATGTTTGGTATAAACGAGTGTCAAAGAGGATAATTCATAATGCGCGTTTGCCTTTCTCGTATTTTGAAAGCTCACAGCTCAGTGATCCGTAGAAGGATTTATATAATCTAACTACCAATAGAATCGAAAATTTTCAACTTGAACGTGTATTGCAACAACATTGAAGTTTTTCAATAGTACACTATTGAAAAACCATGACAGAACCAGCCAATCAGAACGCGAGATGTCTGCATCTATACAAGAGCATATAAAAGTTCAGTGGTTCATTTTTCCTACCATGTGCTGAGCAACTGTTCCCGAAACAAGACACACGAGAGCAACATCGAGAACCTGACGTCTCACTGTTTCCCGTTCTGCGAACAGGAAAGGAATTTTAGCAAAGGGGCTGTCCGTACACCGCTGCAGGTATAAAATGAAATGTGATGTGAGAAATAGAGTCATTAAGGTTAAAGCAGCTACTCTGAACGTACGAGACACCGTCAGCACGATGGCACCGAAAACCGGTAGAAAGGCAGCCAAAAAGTCCAGCATGGCCCATTGAAAGCACTTTTCAGTGCTAGTGATAATCATAAAGAACTAGTTGAATTTTGTTGCTTTTCTACCATTTTCTTAGCAACTGTTGCCGAAACAAGACACACATAATTTGCACCGTCACTAACACATTCAATTACGAACGGCAATGTGAAACAGGGTTGCCATATATACAGATTAATCTGTATTTTATATATATATATATATATATATATATATATATATATATATATATATATATATATATATATATATATATAAATCTGTATTAATATTATTATTGTTATCATTACTAGGTATTAAAATTACTCTTGCATACCGAAGATCATCGATACATTTCAGACCTGGCCATTGCAATTGTCTCGTACTGTTTCAAGTTTGAAATATATAGTTGTAGAATGTAATGTTTAATGTAATTAATCTGTACTTTAATGTAGGTGCATCGCTTCACACTCTATTAGTGAAAAAGGAGAAAGCCTGCACAGTTCATACAATCAATCAACTAACTGATATTCGGAAAAGTGATGGGAGCGTGTCAGTTTTTTCGTATTCACGACATCCAGTTATGTCTCTGACATTACCCACCCGCCTTTTTTTAAAATTGAAATACGGTGCAGAAACACCCCAGTGAAGGAGATAACTAGAATCTTATTTCACGTCAATAGGCACCAGCTCCGGGTCGACCGTCCAACAGAGAATTGTCCGTGTAACAAGTTTAATATTTTTCAAATTGGCGTTCCTTTCAGCCATTCGCCAGCGTTCAGGGTTACTACATTTACAATTTTGTCGGAGTTATGCTATGAACTGTAGGGTTTTTGATAATTAAGTTCTGCGGAAACCTTAATCAGGTCTTGTTTCAATTGTCACTATACATGCAAGCTCATTGACTTTCAAAGAGCAATTATTTCAGTTGTTACAATAAACTATTCGACTCTATCATGGTGTTTTATCGAGCTCAAGAAGCGTTCATATAATATTTGTACGCTAAATTCAATGAAACCAACTTACAACTTTAAATCTCTTTTTGGCCAAAACAGTAATTACATGAGAGCATTTTAAAATAAAATCAATATGATCCCAGCAAGAAGCTCGAACGATTGACCATCCAGGGGCCAAATTTTGTGCTAGGGCACAGAATATTTCAATATGTTTTTTTTTTTCTTATTTGACCCATCAGTTGAACTGCTTAATGCAAAACTCGGCAGTTCAATTTGAACCGCTAAGCAAACGTATAGTTTCTGCTATTTGAAGAACACTTTTTTGTTATGCATCGAAATGCAATGTCTATACTGATGAATCAAAAACGAAACGTAAACATATTGAGAACTACTAGATGAGATAAAATTAAAAGTTTGTTTGTGATTCAGGAGCTTTAGTTTATATGATTTTGATGAATTTCTTTTCGTGGGAAAATACGCCACACAGTGGGTTTGGACTGGAAAAAGATGGTCAAAAGTCTGTATTTATTTATAAACTTTCACTGATTTTTAAGAGCTAACGTGTCTTCGAAAAAATTTTACAAGATTATATAACGCTTCATTTGAAAGTGGCACATTAATTTTTGTTAAATTTCGAATAAAAGTAACTTGTTTTCACAGAAAAAAAAATTCCTATAATATTTTGAAGAAAAAAATATTTGATATATTTTTGCTGAAGATATAAATAATGTAAAAAATTTTTTTTCGAGATATATTCGCTTTATTTTAGAAACATTTTTTTTATTTATCTATGCAGAATCTACCTCTATTACCTAAGTATATCTACTACAAAGTTTTAGATAGTATTTAAATGAGTGACTTTTCTTAATACTTTTAACAACCTGATCAATCAGTTTGGTTAATCAATGTTACCTAATAAATCATTACAATATTTCACTTAGTCGCATTGCATTCGATCGTCCGATTTTTCTGAGTCGCCTATTTCTTGTTCTGTTTTTTTTTGTTCTGTAATAAGTTCTAGCACATCAATTTCTCTCCAGCGCGCCGTTTTAAATTAACATGGATCCAGATGCTAACAAAGTTAATTAAACCGTTTGATCTCGAATTTTTTTTCTTCACACCTAAAGCAATTTTAATTATTTCGTATTTTGTATTCATCTTTGAGTATTTGTCAATTATTATTTCTTCAAGTAAACCCCTCGCAATTGATGACGCATACTTTCTCCAATAAATCAATGAAACATGTTAATTAAAAATAAATTAATATGAATCCGGGGAATTATTATTATTTTATGTTTCCAGCAAAAAATGAACATGTATTCTTGAGTAAACACGAGGCGTTGCATAGTGACAAGCGATTTTCGGTGCGACAAACAACGAAGCAGTGCGCTCTCAGTTTTTTATGCGACTAACGAATGAACAAAGGTTTCATCATTTTTGTCATGGTGGAAGAAAATAATTTGATTGATATCGAAGCTCTAATCGAATAAGTTTTTCAACGGAATGCGCTTTGGGATCAATAATCTCGCAACTATGGAACTGGGTTCTTGTAAACAAGTGTTGGAAAGAGGTTTCGTAAACATTATAAATTACAGGCAAGTACATTCAATAAAATAAATGAATTTTGAGAATATTTCGAGTTATCTCGATGAAAAAAGTCTATGCTTTTTTTTTAATTTTTGGATGAAAATGCTAAGAAAAAATGGAAACATCTACGCGATACTTTTGGTCGGGAGCTACATGAGCTACTCCAATTTAGATGCATGGTTTCAAGTGGTGATGTAATCTCCTCGAGCTGGTTTTATTTCAACAGGCATTTTTCAAAAAAAAATCTTCGGGGAATCTAAAAACTTCTGTACATTACAACGGCAACGACATGATTAATACCGTCGAAGAAGGGTCATTTGAAATGGCACCTAGTCAGATTGAAACATTCGAGCTAGTAAAGACACCCAGTGTTCAATCAATTGCTATTCAATCACGCCTTGAAGAAAGAAAGTGGAAGAGAATTCCGAAAACAATAACCAATCGGCACTACTTCTATAAATAGAGTTTCGAAAGTTAGAACTACTGGAGAAAAAAAGATCGCATCGTGAGAAAGATTTGCATTCTGCAAAAAAAAGCTACAACTTCGGATAAAGCTGCAGCATTTGACACTACAGCATGTAGATGGCTGAAATAAGAGTGGATTCAGTCAAGATAATTTCGTTTGATTTTGATCGGAACTTTGTTTTAAATGAATATGAATATGCATAAATAATATTGTTTTGTTACAACTATCACTTTGACTCTGGCTACTATCTCTCATTGAAAAACTTTCGTGTTACACATCGCGTTGCGTGTCGCGCCCACTTTGGCTTCATCCTAAGCCACACGCTTCATGAAAAACTACGCACAATTCCTATCTTTTATGTGTTACCTTTAAAAAAATATACAAAGAAATGATTGATGAAATGAAAATTGCGAAATAGAGGCTTCGGAAAAAATGGTTTCGACAACTGATCAAGCCTTTCCTCTCTCAATCAATAAATAATGTGGTGAAAGTTAATTTCGCAAAAAGAGAATGTGGAATTTTTTTTTCAAAATTACCTTTTCGACGAAACGACCCTTTCAGGAAAATAGTGTTCGGTGAAACAACACTCGTCAATGTTACCCTGATTAGTATACATGTTTAGATGTTCACTTTTTACGCTTTTTCTATCCTCTCCAATTTCTTGGACACAGTTCAACCGATTTCTTCAACCTTAGACTCGTTTGAAAGCTACTATTGAGCCATCATAGAATCGTAGGAACGAATTTTCGCGATATAAAATTTGGATGCATTGCTCTTTTTGTTTCGATATCACTTCCACAACTGAATTGCAAAATTTTAGAATTAAATAGTAATGCTACCCTTACGCACATCATACCTTCAATTTGCTACATCGAAAAATTATTCAATCAGATAGGTGTTAATAGATGATTGAAGAAATTGATTTTCGGTATATCGGATCATCGTTCCCGATACCAGAAGTGCGGGAAAAAATGAGCGTTTACTCCAAACCGTGAATCACTCAAACTTCGCAGAAACGGCTGAACCGATTTTCACTAACTTAGATTCAAGTGAAAAATACTACTTTAAGTATTACCTTTTCAAAAGCTGGTAAAGAGTTTTGTCCGGATCCGTTTATCCGGAAATGTTTTATGGCCTCAAAGACTGCTATTGACTTTTGTTCAGATCCGACTTCAGGTTCCAGAAAAAATAGGGTTTAAAATTTCGAACCGTTATTCAGAGCGGCAATGCGAAAACAAAAAAAAACAGTTATGTTTTCAAATTGGATATTTAATTTATTGATTGAAGCAAAATGATGAGATTCCTTTTTTTTATTTTTTGATACGTATATTTTCAATCATACGGTGATCGGGTGGAATATGTCTAAAATTCAAAAGTTAAGCAGTATTCCATCGCACTAACATGACTGTCAATAACAATATAATATTGACGATTTAAGCTAGAATACAACCTTCAAGCTCTCATGGGCAATCATTGGTACGATGGTCCAACAGAATCATTTGAAGGGCCCGGTGATTTATTTCACCTTTTAATTAGTCCATTTCGGAAGTAGCCAATCAACGTCCGGTGATGAATGCGTTGTTGGCATTCGTAATTTATGACCCAAAGCCACTATAGTTTCCTTCTGTCTAAACCCAAGTAGGAAAAATCTGTATGGTAATGCACCGTCTGTACAGGACTGACTAACCAACTCTGATACACGGTTTCGATTTCGGTTATGCTTCTGTAAGGCAGTACTTCATTGCTTCTTGGCAAGGACGTGAACAGAAGCCATAAATTTTCCCATCGAGGCTGCTGGCAGTCATCGGAAGAGTAGCCTCATCCGTTTGCCAATTGGTTGCCACAAGTGACTTAAGATTTTCTCTGGTCGCCTTCACGTGAAACGACTTCCCAGCCCCTTCCGAGCGGAAGGGATCTTGGAAACTAGCTTACCTTTCGGCAGGAGAAGAAGAATCACTTCGGGCGAACAGAAAAGATAAACACGCAATTAATTCTTATATTTGTTGTGACAAGTAGACAAATTGATTTGAATCCTTTGGGAAAGCTGCAGCGGCAAAATGCCGGCAGTAATAGCATCTTCGTTCCAAATGCAATAAATAAACGCACGAAAGTCCAGCCGGGTCGTGTGAATGTGCTACGCTGAATGGAAAAAGGAAGGATGTATTACATTTAGGCGTCGTCCGGACGAAACAAAGAATAGAATTAGTTCTATGAGGCTCCCCGGGGACACGGACACTCCAGCTGATATTGATTTGTTCTTCGTGTCAGGCAGCAAATGTGCTTCGCTGCGAGTAGGGAATCCAGTTCGAAACTAGCTAATTTATCAGCTCCTGCACCGTTTGACATTCGCATTCTTCACGATGACCTAAGGAAGAATTTCCTTCCACTCTATCCGTGGTTTAGATATCATCTCATGCTGGTCAAATCGAATCTCTTCGTATAGATAGCCAGTGACGTCCGAGGGGAGAGGTAAGCTAGTTTTGGACGTGAAATGAATTAAATATTTTCCGAAATGTTGGAAGAAATTCATTGTGATTCCTTGAATCAAATGACACTTTTGTGGTCACTGATTGATGGAAGGCGAGATGTTATTTCATTGTTTCGGATAATTCAAGTTGACAGTAACAGTTCGCGGATTGAATTTTAATACTTCGATAAGTTTGTAATATTCTAACATTGTACCGTTTCTTTAGAATAAATCAAACAGTTGTTCTCTGCTTACCGTTTAGCCTTAACTGGATAGATAGTACTTCTACAGCAAGTTACTCAGATCCAGCATAAATAATACCTCAATCAACCTCACGCCCTTTTCATAGGAACATATGTTCTAATGTTCCAAATAAAATAGATTAGTCATTACAACCTCACCCCATATCTGTACCACCTTCCCTTCGCAGTGTTCCTATGTTAGAGGAGGAACCTAGAGTTCATCAATCAATCTATTAGCAATAAATCTTCAGTATGAATAAGCTTATTTGCCATAACCCCTGAGCTACGGATGTCATTCTAACTGCTTTTGGGTGTCCATCAGGTTAACTTTTCAATTCCGTGCATATGAAAGAACGTTGAAAAATGAGCCCGAGTAAGACAGGGAATACTCATTTTATTTTATTTTTTCACCTTTTATCAACTACATAGTAAGATGTTTCGAAATCATTGCGTTATAATGAAGGCGATGCTACTCAGTTCTGATTGCGAATGATCGAACGATTACACAGATAGGTATTTGTAGTAAATTTATAATACAAACTGACGGCCGGTTCGACTTTATCAGCCATTTTGAGTGCCAGTAAAATGTAGTCCGGAGGAGCATGTGTAATCGTTGAAAAGACGTTTGATGTCTGAAAGCTGCATTGATAAATTGAACTCTTACAATCCCATTTATAAATTGGCGCATACACACACTGAGACATCCACAAAAGTATACACACAGTCAGTAAATAAAACATTAGAACAACGTTTCAGTTAATTTTTATGTGGAATCTGTGAGAAAATTCAAATATCCAACAGCATTCCATCATTGCTTAAATGCTCGTATAATTAAAAAAAAACTCACAATTAATTTAGTTCATGCAAACTTGCAACCCCGATCCTAGTCAAACCTTGTCAAGAAGGCAGCATATAAATGCGATACTGTTAAACATATTCCACAGTTGCATCTATCATTCATTTCCGTTGTGACCATGGATCAAAAAAGTTATTGCTTGCATGATGTAGTTCAATGCTGTCCTCTATCACTGGATCTCGAAGTGCATTGGTGATATATAATACACCCAAACCTCCATTTACGTAATAAGCGGGATTTCGTAAATTATGACGTAAAAAAAGTTTACGTTATTAGAAATTTTCAACGTAAACAAAGTTATCGCTATGTATGTATATTATTCGATATGTATAATATATTGGATAACTATGGAACAAAAAATATTAGTATTTGCAGGAAAAGGATGTTCTAGGTCGCATCAATTTCACTAGGAATTCATAGTACCTATTCTCTTTCTCCGGACAGGACCAGTCTAGATGCCGCATGGAATCCGGTGGGAAAAAAATACCCTGAATATATCCAGTGGATTCCTGCTTCCATGTCGTGAAAGATGACATTTGCAGGAGTTTCACTTTTCCTTGTTTTTAGTTATGAGGTTTTTTCAATGTTCCACATCAGGTAGTCCTACTGTTTAAATACCTTATATAATAGCTTACGTATCTCACTCAAAATTCAATCTAGGTAAAAATGAACTTTTAACCTGTGTTCCATGACGTATAAAATGATTTAATATAATCTTTAGACTAATTAATACACGTACTTCATCTGTTACATAAAGCTTTCCGGTGATTTTTTCAATAAGTAATTCACATCAATTCTATTCACTCGTTTCTACTGTAGAAGTCAATTTCATTAAGAAAAGTTTACGGATTTCTCCGTTCGTTCCGCAGTTAGAGTTTACGTTACGCATAAAAAAAATGTAAAGAGCAATAAATTCTAGGAAATACTACGAAATTTCTTTAATGATATACAGTTTGAAAAAATCTTGTGATTTGTGATCTCATGAGATGCACATAAATTGAGTATCGTTTTTCACAAAATATGATTTTCAAGAACATGTAGAATTGTGTGATTTTAAAATTATTTGGCTTGAAATCGAATGAAATAAAAAATAAAAGATCGACAGCAACAGCGCGACTTAAACTGAGAAACATTAGATCACAAAGCACACCATTTAATCGACTGAACCACATATATCTTATTTTCTTCGCGGTTCGCCTTCGGCTCAACAGAGCTTAAAGCAGTTCAAATTGAACTGCCATCTCGCGCCTAACTGCACATATCTTGTTACAGTTTACAGTAGATCTAACACAAATTTAATGCATTCTACCATATTGTTAAGGGCTAAAACATGTAAATTTACAATTTACAGTCTTCAAAAACAATCAGATTGCTTATTTTTGGGTCTTAAGAGTAAACTCTTGATTCAACATTGATAACTCTTACTTTAAGGTTTCGTTCTAGACTCATTAGTGCATTATCAGATTTCGTTGATTTTCTAATGCCACCTCGCGAATCAAAATAATGTTCTATTATGTTCAAGGTTTAATTTTTAGTTGCTCTGAGTTTACTTTTGGCCATGTGTTCTGGGGTTTTTCTTTTGTAAAAAAAGTCCGCATCCATCGTTTGGTTGTTCATTTAGAATTCGTTTATTCAAAAGTTTTCAAACTTAAGCTAACCTACTGCCTGTTCTATAATGTACATAAGGGTGGGAGGAGCCTGTTAAAAATTTGGTTGCATGGTACTTGAAAGATAAAGGATGTAAGGATTGGTATTTGGGATTTTGGTGCATGTTTGGTTTTAGTTTATGATATGTGACAAGAGAAGAATTGGTAAGAGATCGTGTGAATGTTGGAATGTGGGAAAGTATTTCGTTTGGGTTAGTCAGGTCAATATTATCATGCTACAATAATCCGCTAAACTGACTTCAATTATTTGCGATTAACAATTACCATTACATTACCGAAACCGTAAGTGACAGCCATCTGAACCTTAAATCTGTTTAATGAACTAATAGTAGCTTCGAAATGAGCATAAGCTTGTTGAAATTGGTTTTACCATCCATGGCAAAATAAGGAGGATAGAAAAGGCGCGGTTTGTTAGTTATGTCACTAATACTATTATATCTCCGAAAGTGACAGTCATTTGATCATTGAACGTGATTCACGACTCAATAGTATATTTCATACATGGTGAAGCTTGTTAAAATCGGTGCAGACATCGAAAGACCGAAAAAGGCGTTTTGTAGTTTACGTAACTTATACCCTTATATCTCTGGAACCAGACGTGGCAACCATGTGATGTTCGAACTTGAGCAAAGACCTTATAGTTGTTTTTAAAACAAGCCTTTAAACTTGTTGGAATCGGTTTAGCCATCTCCGAGAAAATGGGGTGGTGAGAAAAATCTCGAGTGGTATATAACACTAGGAGTGTCCAAAGCTGCAAACAAAAGTCGGGTTTTCCTGCAATTCTATTACCTTTCTATAGAGAAAGGTAAAAACGATTAGCAAATTTGTTGCAATTATTCTGCAGCATTCGATTCTCATGCATAAATGACAATTTATCATCAGAAACCAGCACATTTTCTTGTGTCTGTAAATTGTTTTAGCGACAAATTTCACATTCGAAAAAAAAACACTATTTGCATTAGCGTCGAGTGCGGAACTAAATTTTTGTAAAAAAATACAAATTTCTAAATTTATTTTTCCTGCTCAGTTTTTCTCTTATAATTTTTTTTTGAAAAGTTTACAATTAATTGATGCTCTTAGTAGGTATAATGAACAGTTGAAAAATGAACTTCAAATTCTTGCAAATTATGGTCAGAGCTAATAAAAGTCATTTTCATTGACTGAAAAATAGACGAAAATGACAAGAAATCACTGTCACTCTCAGCTTCGCTTGCAAACTATGAGAACGAAATCCATGTTCAGTCAATAATATAAGCGGGACAGTAGTTTCAAAATTGTGTTTTTTCTTTCATTTGCCCTTTCAGTCAATTGCAGTTTTCAGTGAAAATCCCATAGTATTCAGGCCCTTATTACCGGTGTCACTACACGGTGAAAACCAAGTGAAGTGACTGTGACCCTTATTATGGGTATCACTTCACGGTGGAAATCAAAAGAAGTGAATTTAGGTCTTTATTGCGGAAGTCGCTTCAGAGACAAAAGTAATTACTTGGATGAACTTGATGTCATTATGAACGTCACGCCACCAAAGTTTTGTTGAAAAAATTAGTTTTTTCCACCACAGCGATCACTTCACTCTGCGTGATACTGGTAATAGGTAAAATCAATTGAAGTGACATGTAAGTGAAGTGAATGTGAAAGTGGAAGTGAGAACGGTAATAAGGGCCTCAGTGTCAATATTCAACCAAAGCTGTGAGAATTGAAAACGACAGAAAAAGGTTTTACATTAAGTTTTAACCGTTGGTGCTCGAATTTGTAGTAGTTTTGGTTTCCAAAGAAGTTCTGGGATGTAATTACTTCGATTTGCCATATTTTAGTCACTTTTTATTGCCAAGCGTCACAGATTTTCAATACATCGATGAAAGAATGAGAGTTGAAATTCTGCTGTTGCTACCTGAAGACGTTAGTTTGGTTTCGTCTTGCCACAGACGAAAGAGTGACGTTGGCAATTATACTATCTCATTTTTTCGATGAGAAACGAAAATGCTTCGTCTCTCTTCGTTTGTTCTAGTGTCGGTCATTTACGAAAGAGACAGTAAAACATTGAAAATGAGACTGTTGGAATGGTTTCTTTCATTGAGAATGCGTGACAATTTTAAGCTCTGATTATGGTAATCAGATAAAGTGGAAAATTTTGTATGGGGTTATGTGAGAAATGTCAAAAATCACTGATAAGTTGTCGTTTTGCACTAGAAGAGCATCAGTTCCATTTATATCTTCTTTGGTTGCCTAGAGTGAGACTCGAATTTGAAGCGATCACTGAGCTAGAGTTTCACCAATCTTTTTTTTATATAAATTTCTTTGTACAGCAAATTATTTTTGTTTTATTTGCTTTTCTAGGTGAATTCTTCTAATCTATTTTGACTTACACTGAAGATTTGTGTTCTGACGAATTTCGCATTTGGTCATTTTGAGCATTTAGCTCAACTGAAAATAAACAGTTTTGGTTAGTTCCTACGGCAGTTTTGTTTACTAAAAGTAGTTTCAATTCGAAAATATAATAATTTATGTCCAATTGATGCATTTCCGAAAAAATAAATCACACTTTATCCCACTTTCCCGTATGCCTAGTATGATTTTATTTTTAGAACCACAATAGAATACAATCCTGTACCATATTATTCATCATTTTCTACTGCTGAAAATTTTTGTCGTCATTCAGTGATTAATAAGTGATGTCGTGCTGCCCACTCACTTGCCAGAACTTCCAGAAAGCCAAAGCAATGAAAGGCTAATTCTCCCTCTCGGTGGCTGTCCGCACCTTCATTTTTACCGCGTGGTAAACGATCAAAGTCTCAGGGGAACGGCTATCGAGAGGAAGGCCACTTCGACATTAAATAGCCTGTGGGTAAGAATAACAGGGAGAGCAAGAGAAAAAAAAACTACCACCAATCATTAATCTTATTTGATATCAAAATTACGTTTGTCCTTTCTCAAAATGATATATGAATCCATCAGCTTCCACACACGGAGCAGATGTCCTTCAGAATATGTATTAGCCTTGTGCGTGGCCGAAGGGAATGGAATTCGTCTCGCCTATGACCATCAGCGCCACTCAAATGTAAACAAACAGTGACAGTTCGAAGTTGTTGGTTTTCCGATAATAAATGATTCTCCTTTATCCGGTTTGGTGCGTGGAATGCGAAATTCGGTACGGATGGGATTGCGATTCGACCGAGCCATTACTGTCAATTCGGGACACATCAAACTTCCAGCCGTTCCCAGGGCTTTGCGTGCGTGTGGCCGAGGTGTGATTAAGAGACTAATTCTAAGACACTTAAGTAGCTTTGGGGGTTTCTTTGCTGAAATTAATGAATATCGGACGAGTTCCAGGGATTCGGTAGAGGAGTTTTATTGTTTATTTTGATTAATGAAAGCTGATGTAGCTAATGAGCACGTTTGATTATTGCGCACATAAGAAAAATAATGCTGATGGGAAGGATTCGAATGCTAGAACCAGTTTCGTCCAATGAAAGATTTCCATCCTATCTTCTTCTGATGCATATCGATAAATCATTTTGTTTCACGCAATTGAATGCGACATTTATGACAAAATAGAAGTTCATTTTTACGCCGTTTATCTTATGGAATATCCTTCATGAAGAATCTACCTGTATCTTCACTTCGAACGAAAACAAACTATCAAAAAGTCATATAGGAACCGGAAAGAATAGACTCCGCCAGCTCTTGAACGACTGCCAACATATCCTTCGATGGAGTTGGGCACTGATTTATGGCTCCCAGTGCTACCTACTCAGTGTTTGATTTGCATGTGTCTCCTCTTAATCTTCAAGGCCTTCGGAGACAACCAAGGGTGAATCGTTTCTCTCGCCGAAAAGAGTGAACCGGTCTCGGAAAGAATCAGTTCCAAATGGAAATCTAATAAAGGCAACGTTGGCAGCAGCCGGTCGTCATTCCGGATTATTTATTGCACTCGAACCCGTAAATCAACCATTCCGTCCCATCTAGCCCTGCGATGCATCCATCTGGTGAAGGCTGGTGGAAAATCGAACCGCCATTCCATCCGGTTCCAGAATGGCTCAAGCACCCAAATGCATTCAACGAACCGGCGATGGCCGATACCAGACTCAATCGTCTATCGCCAGTAGCAAGCGAACCGATATGAGTTCGAAAGAGTTATTTTGCCCATTCCGCAAGTGCCAGTTGAACTGGACTGTATTCGGTGATGCCGAACAAAAATTGCATTCCGAAATGTTGGTTTTTGGACGGCGAGATGGCTTTGGTATCTGCGGGTAACTTTGCACCATCAGGACCGTCAGGACGGTGGCGACTATCGGTTAGTGATCTGAATGCTTGGTGAGATGCTGGTGACAATTTCAGCCCCACGGACGCGTTGAAATACTCTTATCATCGATTGGTATTCGTTTGAGACTAGTTGACACTGGAAAGCTTTTTCCTAGACTATCGCTCAGAATTCGAAAAAATGCTATGTTGAGAATTTTGTGAATAGAAACTACACTCTAAAAAAATTGAATTTTACAGGTGAGTTAATCCCTCATACTATGTAATTCATAAGGACCTAATTTGTCAAATGATGGAAAAATTTATTTGTAATGACTTAATGTTAGATGAGCTTGAATTTTACTGGTTTCAACTGTAACTTGCGTTGTACTAGCAGGTGCGACTGTATGAATTCAAATGCACCTTTCACCGGCCAAGCAGATGCATGCTTCTGTGGCTCAGTCGATTATCAGACGAATTTGCGATCCAATGATTCTCGGTTCAAGTCGCGATGGGTTACTACAAAATTCTTTTTTTTTATTTCAATGAATTTCATGTCATGGAGTTTTAGACACAATATAAAATGTTCTTCCACGTAAATTTGCGTGAACTGCGACGCTCCATTTATGTGCATCTAATAAGATGTAAAAATTTTTAAGCGTGTAGTCTAGAATAGCCTTCAGCATGTTTTCACTTTCTCACAAATGTTTTATTCGTTAGATGCCAAACCTAACACAATTTCCAATCGAATTGCAGTCAAACCGTTTATTTGAGGCTAGTGTCGTATCTATTTCCAGTACCATTTAACTGAACTTCGAGTTTGTTTCGTTCTTCTAACGGAAATCAAACTCAGCTGCGTGAAAATTGATTGTTCGAAAAAAAAATTCGTGAATGATTTTATCATACCTTCCCTTGTATTGTTACCGTTATCCTCCAGTGCTACCTCGCATAGTCTTTTGAGCACTCTGGACGTCTGTCAAAAAGCCTCCGAACTGACAAAATCTTTCCATATTTCAATTTCTACATTAATTTAACAATACAATTCCAACATTTCTTCACCACTTTTATACCACAATTTTTCTTTAGTCTCAAAAACGCTCTTGTCTAGCGATGACCTCATCATTCGATGCAAATCTCTATTCAGCAAAATTATATTTTGAATCTGGGAACAGAGTATCGCTGTTTGGGCTAAGCCTGGTGAATATGGTGGATGCGGTAGCAATTCAGATGTCACTATATAGGTTAAAGTCGGGGGAAAATCACGTTGAAAATCAAGTGAAGTGAATGTATGTTATTTTTACGAAGGTCGCTTCAGAGAAAAAAAAAATAATTACTTGGATGAGCTTGATGTTATTATGAACATCATGTCACCAATATTTTATTGCGTGATACTGATAATAGTTAAAATCAGATGAAGTTATATGTGAGTGACGTGAAAATGCTCATGCAAAATTGTGAATATTTTTCATTTTGGTATCTTTAAGATATCAGCTAACTCCTACAACTTTACTTTTCGATTTTCCATAACGATGGAATGAACTTTTGAGACAGTTTCCGAAACAACAGCCTCATTTCGACGATAAGAGTGTGCATCATCGATGTTCATACGACCACGTTCAAAATCAGCACGTCAGTCAATAATGGTTGATTCGTTTGCAGCAGAACCCAGAAAATGCTCAACAAATCGTTTCTTTGCTTGTACAGTAGTTTAGTAAACAGTGTTTTATTAATACCGAAATTCGCGTTTGCCATTATTTATATTTTTTCAGAAGTAACGCCACTGGAAGCAGAAAAACCGAATACTACTACTACTAGCGAATCGAATGTCATGATGTCTTGACAGATGGAATTCAAACGATATGCAAGAGGGTTTTTTCTATCAATTACGCCACCTGCCTGTCAGAACGGGACGTATTGATCAACGTGTTTCTTCAGTAGCTATTTTTTCTTCTACCTTCTTTAGATCTCTGAAGCATCCGGAGTCCGAGCCTACACGGATACAAATCCATTGCCTGTACCATGATTACGAAATTATGAAAATTAAGAAACATTATTTCTCAGGAGACCATGCCTATTACTGATAATTTTGTAAGCAAATTTCATAAACATTTTCATGCGCCCTTATTCTGAATAACGACGTATTGATTTTTCGATCGAATGTGATTTTGCTAGCGTTATGGGCAATACCAATGAAATACGAGCGAAAAAACGATACGACGTTATTCAGAATAAGGGCGATGATTTAAATAGTTTTGCTCATAATATCATCAATAATAGGTATGATGTCATGATAATACACGTTTCATGATTGAATGGACCCTCGGTTTTCTGTTCCGAAAGCAAAGGTTAAAAACTTCAGAGTGGAACTCATATTTCACAAGCTTAAATTTAAATGACAAATCTCACGATCACATAGATTTTATCTGTCGAGTTCAATTCGGGTACCACTTCCAGTTCCGGAAATATAAGGTGGTGAATGTTGTATATCGCAAACCGATTAACGTAACAATTAACCATTAACAATTAACATTTTTGGCCCGAGGTTATAAGAATTCTTCATTTTTTATACTTTCGCTCTAAATGACGTTTCAAAATTTCAAACACATCTCACCTGTTGTTCTGAAACCGGAACCGAAACCGAACAAAGGTCAAAAGCCGTCTATTTTTATAGATGTCGATCCTTGTCGATCCTGTCAAAATCGACTCAGCTGTTTTTGAGAAACTTCTCGATTACTATTTTCGGTACCTCCGGAACCGGGAGCTGGGAACCGGTGTAGCTGAAATTGATTCGTTTGGCCAGCAACTAACATAACCTATAAATTGAAATAGCTTAGATCAAATTTAGAAGAATTTTCACGTTATTACCATTTGTTATAAATTAAAAAAAAGGCGTAGAATTCGCTCAAACTTTAGAAAAATTTTCCAAGGCCGAGGGGCGAGTGTCATATACCAATCGATTCAGCTCGACGAACTGAGTAAATGTCTGTATGTGTGTTGTGAACTATGTCGAGATCTCAGAGATGGCTAGACCGATTTTTATCAAACTAGTCGCAAATGAAAGGTCCCTCGTCACCCAGAACGCTATTGAATGGTTTTGAGATAGGATGTTTACTTTTTGAGTTATACGAAGTTTTATGTCAAAATTCTCAGTATTTTGACAATATCTGTCACAATTAACCTTAAAAACAGAATATGTTTTTGGACTTAGATTCCGCACAGTAACAGCTATTCAACAAGCCATAGATTGTCAAAATCCGTCCATTTTTAACGGAGATATCGATATTTTTGTGTAAGCGACTTTTCGCCTCATTCCAGTAGTAGGAATTTTACTCGCTTGATGATAAAGGGATGTTTCTGAGCAAAGTAAAACACGAATTTCAATACAGTTTTATGCAATTGTTTTTTGGCACCTAAATGACCATGCACAGCACCCTTTTTCATGACGTTTAGCAGGGTTAGTTATTGGCCACATAATCGTTCGAATATTACATATGTATTAGGAAGATGACAGTATTTTCAAATTCAGAACAATATTCAGTACTTATATTGATTTGTACTGCTTACAACAATAATTGCTGGAAGAACAGCTAAAACATAATCCCCCAGGTATACTTCTGTGTTGTAGGGGAGACCGGGCAAAAATGACCATGGTATGAAAATGGCCACTGGCAATAATTCGAACACTAAATGTCACATCCCATCGAATAAGCCTTCTATACACGAGTCCGAGAAATAGTTACAATTGGCATACCATCCACTCAGTTGAGTCATAGTAAGAGTAGGTCAGTGCGAAAGTGTCGATTTTCCGTCAAAAGTAAAACTTTCTAGTTCCATAATTTTTGGATTGTGGGAAATATTCCCTGGAACAAATCGTATTCGGTGAGTGTTTGCCTTTCTCGTATTTTGAAAGCTCTTGGCTCAGTGATCTGTAGAAGGATTTATATAATCTAACTGCCAATAGATTCGACATTTTTCAACATTGAAGTGTTTCAATAGTACACATTTGAAAAACCTGTTTGATTTGACCCATATCTGCACCAGCCAATCAGAACTGCTAGGGTAACAGAGGTATTTTGGCCCACTTTGTAAAAATATCCACCAAATGTTGTAATATCTTTGAAAAACTCTTCCGATATAGGTAATTCCATGTGATAAGCTAAATATAATGCAACATGGGTTATATAACCTCGATAAAATCCGAGAAAACCGATAAAGTTTTTCAGGTGGGCCAAAATATATGAAGTGGCCAAAATACCTCTGTTACCCTATCTGCTGCTATACAACTGCATCGATATAAAAGATGAACATTCCACCTTTTCCCGTCATTTTCTGAGCAACGGTTGTCGAAGCAAGACATACGGATCGTGACAATTCAAGGCAATTGAATATAATTTGAATATTCTCCATTTCCTAACGAAAGCATCAGATTCATCAAAATGGAAGTTGATAAATTTTGCGCCGTGTCTAACACATTCAATTATGACGGGCAACGCTCCCATGCAATGCTAAAATGAAAGTATTGATCGAGAACACATCTTTATACTGGTATGCGTGTTGTTTCGAAATATGCCGTGAGAAACAGGGTTTTCACATCTACAGATTAATCTGTATTTTATTTCTCTTGAAAATACAGATTTAAATGTGGTGAAAGGAAAGAATTTCATAACGTCGCTAGAAACATCAAATATGTTAAGAAAAACTCTTTTTAAACAAATTTGGTGTTTAAAAAGTGTTTTCCTTAACATATTTAATGTTTCTATGCGGGTTAAGAAATCAAGTACGCCCTACGACTAATTAACTAAAGGCGCTCTTTTATATTTCCGTAAAAATTTGCCGATGATAATTGTGGGAGATTTTTTATTGAATTGATTTCATGAGTAAGTATATGAAATTGGATATAAAAGAGCTAGAAATATATTTTATACTTTTCCTTTTGTATCATTGATCAACCCAACGAATCAATGTTCCTTCATTGGAAAATTATAAGCGGTTGTGAACGCCATACCTACGCACACACTATCAGTATCTCATCTACGGACAATAGGACATAGAGGAATATTTAACACGAACGCCTTCATAAAAGGTTCGTTTCAGAAGCACCATTATTTTATTATGAAGAACTGAAAAAAAACTCTGTAATATTTAATTGTACGTCAGAATGTTTAATGAAAGCAAGATCCTGGCATTACATTCCTTTTGTGGAATTTGGCCTTTCAGTTTCAACAGACTTCGCAGCCGATTCTTAGTGTACAGAATCATTGCATGGCTAGTACTATGGATCCTACCGACACTAAGAATCCTTTCAGGTCGGGGCTCGAACATACGACAACTGGCTTGTAAGACCAGCGCCCTGTGCATTGAACCACCAACCCGGGCCGTTGCAAATTCTAGTAGTGAAGAAGGAGAATGATTTTCAATTCACACACAATTCACACAATCGATTAAATCACAAATAATCGGAAGTGTGAAGGAAGCGTACCACTTTTATTCGTGCTCACGACTTCAGTTATGTCTCTGATATTACCCACCCGCATATTATGATACAAAATTTTTGTTTGTATTATAACTTCGCAAAATCGAAATGAAGCGGCCACTTTTTGGAGGATAAAATGGCAACTAGACTCGGTTTGAGTTTTATTAGGTTTACTCATTTCGACATCGTGTCATTGTTCATTCAGTTACACGAAGTTTCCGCAAAAGACTGATTATGCTAAAATTACACTTGAGTGGTTTATTTGTTTATTTGTTTATTTGTTGCTATATAATCCATCTGACAATAGGTGTCTTAATGAATAAAGTAAACTAAACTAAAAATCATTCAACTTAGGCTAAATTATCATGAAACACAACACGAAAAAGGTCAAGTAGCTTACGATAAAACAAATTGGACGACAAATTAAAATCAAAAAACTCAGCGAACTCGTTGAATTGTCGACATATGGATCTAAAAGGCTCATGCTGTCCGTATACAGTATACTGTGTTTCAAGGAGCAAGAAATTACGCTGTCGAAGAGATCTTTCTGGAGCATACATATTCAGACGTTCGAGTAATGCGGGACAATCAACAGCACCAAGAAGCAATTTCGCTGCGAATGTAGCTTGAGCATATGTCCTTCTTAATTCCAGGGGTTCAATGCTTAAGAGACGGCAACGATCCACATATGACGGTAGCTGTATGGGGTCGTTCCAGGGTAAAAGTCTCAATGCGTATCTCACAAATTTGCGTTGCACTGCTTCAATCCTCAATATCCAATTTGAATGATATGGACACCAGACAATCGCGTTCGACTCAAGCACTGACCGTACCAGCGAGCAGTATAATGATCGTATGCACAAAGGATCGCGAAACTCGGAGGAAATTTTGAATATGAATCCCAATTGCCGATTTGCTTTGCAAATAATATTTTCATAGTGAAGTTTGAAGGTTATTTCGCGATCAAGAATCACACCGAGATCTTTCACATGTTCTGTTCGCGTTAGCGTGTGTCCAGCGATTTTGTAATCGAATACTATTGATGCACTTTTTCGATGAAAAGATATAACACTGCATTTTTCGATACTCAATTTCAAAAAATTCTTGGTACACCAAATTTGAAATGTATCAAGCATTTTTTGCAACTCCAGGCAATTTAACAGACTTTCAATAATTTTGAAAAGTTTCGTGTCGTCAGCATAGAACAAACGGCATTCCGGCGGTAACAGCGTTGATACATCATTAATGAAGATAGAGAACAGTAACGGACCAAGGATACTACCTTGAGGCACTCCCGAAAGATTCGTGAAGGTCTCCGAAGTCGAAGATCCAATTTTAATCCGAACAAAGCGATTCGTCAAGTAAGACTTAAACCATGCAACTCCTCGTGTAGAGATTCCAAGTACCTCTAATTTTTTTAGAAGAATTCCGTGATCAACCCGGTCAAATGCCGCTTTAAGGTCAATATAAACCGCATCAGTCTGCAGGCCACGGTCCATGTTCCGTATACAGTTCGAAGTGAACTGTAAGAGATTCGTCGACACGGAACGATTAGGGAAAAATCCGTGCTGCTGGGTGTCAATGTAATTTCTGCAGCAGACGAACAAGATGTCGTTGACAATGATCTCAAACAGTTTTGAACATGCGCACAAGCAGGTAATTCCTCGGTAATTAGCAACATTGCACTTGTCGCCTTTTTTGTGAACCGGAAACATAAAGGACGACTTCCAACACGTGGGAAACTCACTTTGTTGAACCGAAAGATTGAATAGCATTGCTAACGGGTAACTCAAGACGAATGAACAGCGCTTAAGCACAGACGAAGGAATTCCATCGGGACCAGCAGCAAATGATAGCTTTAGTTTGTTCAAGGCTGCAATAACCATATCCTGCGTTATGTATGGCAACTCGAAACTAAGTACGTCTCGCGGTAATCCAGCTGTTGCTTCATCAATCTGCATCGTTGTGGCGCATCGTTCATGGAATGCATGCTTGAAATGGTGAGCAAACAGATAGCACTTTTCGATTTCATTGTTGGCTGTCTCATTTTCCAAGAACATTGAACGAGGAAGACCAGTTTCTTTTCTTTTGGAATTTACAAACGACCAAAACAGTTTGGGTTTACGACGAAGGCTTTGCTCAATCCGTTTAACGTACTGAGAATAAAGGAATAGATTGTAGTGACGATATCTATTGCTTCTAATGTTGAACTGGTGTTTGAAATACGGAGACCGACAATTGCAGTATTTCCGGAGAGCAGCAGAACGAGCACGTTTTAATGCTCGTAAACGAAGATTTGACCAGGGAGGTTTTTGCGGAGGTCGTCTGGCAGGAACAGTACGGGAAACAGCGTGATCTATTACTGTACAGAAATATTCAACAGCTTCATTAACGTTGGTAGAGGAATCGATAGCATTCCAGTTAGTCCAAGAAAGTAGCTCGTTCAGTGCATTGTAATCAGCTCGACGAAAATCGGGATCATGTGAAATGGTGGGCTCTTCATAAACCACTGGAATTGGCAATCTGAATATGACTTTGATTGCTGGGTGGTCAGCATCGAGATTCGTTAGAGGTTCAATTGGCAAGGAGATAGTAGATAACGGTGTGGCAGATTCGTTTGCAAAAACGAGATCCAGTAAGCGGTCATTTCTGTTGAGTACATTGTTAATCTGACTAAAACCGTGAAAATGCAAACCATCAAAAAGAGTGCTGCATGCAGCAGACATGTGTGAATGCAACGGATCAATGCGCGGAGCGCCTCTCTCGGGAAAAAGCCACCGAAGACCAGATTGATTATAGTCGCCGAAAAGAAGCGAGGGTGTATGAGGGCTCAATTGGGAGGCAACCGATCCCAGCGAGTTCACGTGATCACTAATACTCGTATAATCATTTTTTCGATCGGGTGGTAGATAAATAACACCTATACTTACATTTATCTCAGCAAACTTGACGACAACCCAAAGCTGTTCTAGGGTGTCGGAGATCGATGTAGGTTCAATGTAGCAATTGAGATTTTTGGAAACAGCGATTAAAACTCCTCCACCTCGTGATTTACGGCTGTTTAACGGTGACCGATCGGTTCGAAACACAGCGTAGTGATGTCCAAAAAGTTGAGCAGAGTAAATTTGCTCGTTCAACCAGGTTTCCGTTAAAACGATGATATCGTATTCTGCCTCCGATACAGACAAGAAAAATGTCTCTACTTTGGTCCGTAAACCACGCACATTTTGGTAGTAAATGGTAAGGTTGTTGAAAAAAGTAGCACTGCAATGTGAAGAATTTTCAGGAACAGCAGGCTCACAAAAACTATTGTACTCGCCTGAGATAGTAAACTGGAAGCCCCTGCTACCACCACCGACCGCAGGACCGGGACGATGACGATGGCGGATGTCAGCAGCGAGCACGACTGAGTCGGGGGGATCAGGGACTTCCATAATGCTTGATGTAGGGTGCCCCGGATCCACTAAAGTTGAATTCAGGTGGGAGTGGTTACTAAAAAGTGATTGAATATCAGGTACCGAATGCTCTGAATGGATAAAATACTCGCCTGGAGTAGCATATCGGAAGCCTCCACTACCATCACCAACCACAGGACCGGGACGATGACGATGGCGGATGTCAGCGGGGAGCGCGACTGGGTCGAGTGGTAGGGAGACTTCCTTAATGCATGATGCGGGGTGTCCCGGGTCAGCAACTGAAGTCGAGTTTAGTTCTACTCTGCAGCGTTGTCTAAAGGGATAGTCGGTGCTCCCCTTGCAACACTACGTGTTTTAGGTTGGTCGACGAATTCACGAAATAGAAGTCCACTGGGCCAGGTTGAAGCGTCAAGCGATTGCTCTTTGAACGCAGGGTCAAGTCCGATTTTGTACGAGATAAATGATAGTTTCGTTACATCTGCATCCTTCGGAACAAGCCGCACGATATCGGCAGAAACGGCTGCATCTAGACAGCGAGAGACAATTTTCTGCACATCTTCGGCGGTCACTAAAGGCTGGAACCCAGATAAGTACAACCAAAACTTTTTGGTTGCAGGAGGAGTAACGATAAACGGAACAGACAAATCACTAAGGTCAATGGACTTTGTTCCATGTTCAACAGCAGCTTGCACTGGCTGACCATTGTTTCCACGGCGCCGTTTCACACCTAATTTGGGCCAGCCACTAGCATTCGTAGATATACTAGAGGACCGCTCAGATGCTAAATAATCAACTTGTTTACTAAGTGATTCGATCAAATCGAAAAGTTGGCGCACCTGGGTGGAAATACCGGCCAAATTTGATGGATTAGACTGCTCTGAGCCAAGTACATCTTTGATGTAGGCAAACACACTGCGGCCGTTCAATTCCGCTTTACACTTGGAGCAAACATACATTGCTTTTCCTTGCGTGAAGAGATCTCTATTAGAACGGTTATTAAAACCACAACATTGCTGACTAATGTGAAAGAATGTATCGCAAAAGCCACATCGCACTGGTTCTAAATCATTAATCGCCAATTGGCATTCCCCGCAGACTTTTTTTTCCATCTTTATTTTGTTATATTTCACTATTGAAAACGCACAGCAGCGAGCAAACAATCACGGATGGTAAACAAGTTGAACAATGCCACAATTTGATGAAATTTGTTTCGACAGTCAAACGCACGTAAAGGTCCGATCGAAGTGTACTCCAATAGTAAAACGTTCTTGGATGTAAAATGATTCGTCACAAACAACAAAATATACGAAACGAAAGGGTTTAACAGCGGTAAATTAAATTACAAATTCGCAACTAGAGGTACGATGTAAACAAACCGTGTCACAAATACGGTTATATAACGTTCTAAGAATGTAAGAATAATTTTGTTTTTGCTGAAATGTTGATAAGTTTATTTGAGAATAGTAAAAATTTTCGTCAAATCAAAGAATTTCGATAAACTATTCAAAAAGTTTTAAAAATTTATTTTTTAAAACCAAATATCTTCGTGTTGAAAGGTTTCAAACATTTCTTACATTGTTGCTCGATTTCGTGAATCTTTTCAAGCATACCAACAGTAAAAGGCTTGTTTCGAACTACAACAAATCGCTTTTACCAAAAGGCAATTCAGTGTTCCGTGTTTCAAACAGTCATTTCATGATACCGGACTCCCGAAAGCAGGCACGCATATTAAATTTATGACCTATCCGCAATTGAAAACTGTCAAACACAATCGCTTTTCAAAATAATTTGTTACAATTCGGTTCCACGGAATACCGACCAGTTGGCGCAGCATCTGGTAGAAATCATGCGGTGAAAAACGCACTCTGTTAACGGATAAAGGGTGCCGCAGTTCCAGGGCAGGCAAGGAGGATTCTGCAAAACCAAACAAACATTCGGCGCAAATCGAAACGACAGCGAACCGAATCGAATCTCATGTCCCATCGGGCGTTGATGCATGGTGGTGTGAGAGGTCACTGCTACTCGGAAGGGCCAAACAGAGCGATCATGGTACGCACGATTGCGAAATTATTCGCCCCACAAAGCTGTAGCTATTCCGGATGAAGGTGGGTAACCGGCAATTGCGGGTTCTCGGTAAAGGGAAAACTCCCCATGAATATGTTCGATTCGATTTCTGCTGTTCCTGGCATGCGGTAGATTGACTGCACCCTGGGTCCATCGTCCATAGATAAATTTAACGACCTGTTGAGGGTCGTGTGGAACGCATGAGTGTGATGAAACAGTGAAAGGCATAAATATTTATCACCAAATCATTTTTGGAATTTCTTTTTCAGACGTTTGAATTTTGGAAAATTGATTAAGAGCTATTCAAACAAATAATTTTGAAGCTAAGAAATTAAAAATAATGGCAGAATTCTTCTGTTCAACTTCTCCCAGTTACGGATCGGAATTTGGATTGATCTATTGCCCCAAGTGACAGCCCAATTATTACCCCATTCTAGAAGAAAGGCACACAATCGTTTGACACTCGTGATTGACTGAAAAAAAGGTAACCGAAACAAAAAAGGAACCCGTAGGAAGTAATTACTGCCAATTCACTGAAAACTTGTTTACCGAATCGAAATTCAAACAAGCGTCAAATAATGGTCCGAGGATTGTTCACGCAGCAAAAGAAAAAAATTCAACCACCTTCATGAATAGAAAACGACCCGTGACAGGAAACAGAAGGAGAAAAAAAACAGTAGGCAGTACCAGCTTTACTGAAAGGCTTACCCTGGCTGTGACGCAACCAGTAGCGAAGAAATGGGAGCATAATGAAATTTGCAGGATCACCTCCCTGAACACCCGGCTATGAGAAGCGTGGCGCAGGGAGAAGCCTTTCGATGCCAATGAATGGTACTCTTAGAAAGGGTTGATGCAGAGAGTGAAAGAAAACAACACAAAAAAAAACTTTCCTTTTGTCTCACAACCTCGAGGTGACATTTTTCCAGAGCTGACTTTTAAGGATACCCGCGTATCGGACCGGCAATTGCTCAGGGTTCGCGTTTCAATTAAAGGATATTTATTCAGTTGCATCGCTTTACTGCGAAGCAGTTTTTTTTCTCTCTTCTCTTTTTAAGATCAACCGGTTATCGAAGGAACAGGTCTTCTGTAACGGGGTGGACGAGTGGAAAGCAATCTGTCTAATTTTCTTTGAATTTATTTCCGTTCCTCTGGACCGTTATTTGATTTTTTTTTATTTCGATTCTTTGCTCGTCGAGGATTGGGAGCAGAAATATCCGATTGAAGGATGGTTTCGAAAGAAAAGGGTGACTTAATTAACGACTGTTTGTTGATTTAGGAACATTTCTTATTAAAATCCTTTGGGACATAGTGTGAGCTGGATTACGAGTGGGCTCCGCAAACCATGCGTGAAACAAGTAGCTCTTGATTGAGAGGGGTTTCATTGTCCTGGCTTTAGTTCGGTGAAATACTGTAACGATAGACGTTGGATTTATACTCATGTGATATTTAACGATATGAAGAAAAATTTCTTGATAAAAATTTCATGCACTGTTTAGTTAATTGGTTCTAATATCTATACTATTTTCAAAAAAGCAGATTGAAAATCATTAATTATTGAAAAAACCAAATTCAAATTTACAAAAAATATCTCCCAGAACGAGATGCGGGCCAACAAACCATCTCTAATCCGTAGAACTAATCTGCCTTTGAGTTACTTGGAGATTTCTCAAGGGATGATAACTGCTCATACTCGCATATCAGTCCCATATCGATTTTCGCCAATTTTGAGTAAGCTTGAGAAATAAAATCTATCCTCAATATATTCTCAGAAATTGCAATAAAAATTGAGGGTTTGTTCAGTAAAATGTGAAAAAAGTATCAACTCATGTCTGTGTCATACGCAAAGTATCTATAGGTCAGTCCCATTCAGTGCAATTTTCAATAATTTCATTTGTTGCAATATTGGGATAGCAAAGGTGTATTACCGATATTTTATGTAATAATATCATGATTTAGCATTATGTAGTACAATGAATAAAAACTTCGGAAATCAAATTTTGATTGTCTTTTTCTCGACAAGACGATTTTCCATATGGGACTGATATGCAAGTATGGACAGAGAAGGCAAAAGAAAACTCTTTGTGTGGTTTAGTATCTCATTTAGTTGGAAGATCTAATTGAGTGTCGTAGTTTATTTGAACTAAAAAAGTTTTGGTTTTAGGAGAAAACTTCAAAACATCAACAAAAGTAACTACAGATGCGTTACATTTCTTGAGTATAGAAAGGACTTTTACATCTGACAGGCGTGACTGAAATAATAGGAGTTTTTTTTATATCGTTTATTTATACCCGGCTTTAACCTAATTTTGGTCGTTCACCGGGTTTGTATCCAAAAGTGAGGGGGGTGTGAAATCATGGGGAGAGGGGGAGAGAAGGTATTTGTAAATTACAATGTGTTATTTTACAATTAATATTTATCAAAGGTTCTAGAGTTTTGATGGCCGCGGAGGAACATCCTCGTGGATGGCCGCAGACTAAGTCTGTCCAGATCTAGTTCGCTGTGTTATTCCGACCATCGTCTGAAATAATAGGAGTTAAATAAAGCTGATATTCAATAATTTTTTCAGTTAATTTGACGGATTTCAGTTGATTGCTTACTTTTTGAAATTGTTTCTTCTTTATGGGTTAAGCTTTGTTGAGAAGCTCGACGAGTTGCTCTTGAAAACTCCCTGCAAGTGCACGGAGAATGCAAATCGCCAGACTTTCCAGAGAGCCGAAGATCCAAAGAAAATGTAAAAAAATTTCAATGGCTTTAAGATCGCACAATTATAATATTTTATTACTTCCATTGTTGAGGTTGCGAGAATTGGAATCAAATCCATCTAGGCCGAGTGAAAAGCGATCGTCTTACCCGGTCATTCTCAAACTGGTCGTCCACCAGTGCGCGCGCGACACATGGTAAGGCCTAAGACGTGTGACATTTCAATGTGTTTTATTTATACATGAAAACAACTATAGTCCAGGACTCAGGGAGACGTTAACTCAATTGCGATGACCCATTTCGTAACAATACAACTCGTGTTCCGAGGTCACCATTCCATCAATCAGCCCCGACTTAATGCAATGTTTGCATCAAATGGACTCGAGCATTACATAAAGACTTTCGATCCCTTACGAATGTCAAGCAGTCGGCGCACATTTCTAGACCTTTAAGTTCAGCATGTTCTTTCAAGCAAAAAGAAAGTTCACTCGGAATTTGCTCTGTATTTTCTAATTGCCAAAATTTTCACATGTGCTTTTGAGCTTCGAGAAACTTGTTTTGTGCTATCAAGTTGCCAAAAGTTCCACGTGTACTTTTGAGCATCGAAAAAATAACCACGGAACTTATTCTGCAGTTCAAATGTTGTCCAAAGTTGAGCACTTTCGAGTTCCCTAGTCCTCCACCTCTTCAAGTTGCTAAATTTCCCACGTGTAATTTTAAGTAACAAGAAAGCTCGCGCAGAACTTGCTCTGCACTTTCAAATTGTTTAAACTTCACGTACACATTGGAAATTTTTTTTGTTCGGTACTTTTAAGTTGCTAAAAATTCCACGTGTACTTTTAACTTGCGATTATGTACTTATAAAAATCACGCACTTCCCAGTTGCCAAAGGCTCAACCTGTACATGTAGCAGGGAAAATCTGTACTAACAAATTTAAAACGGATTTTGTTTTCCATTTTCAAGATGATAAATTGTGAACTTGACAGATGCTAAATTGTGAAATTGGCATTTCACTATAGTGTAAGTTTCATATCTACACTGGGGATACAGCCGGCGAATAACGCACAAAAGCGCCCTTCTTCTTAGTGTCGAATAGACAGAATTTGAATGTATGCATCTGGTTAAAGAAGCTGGTGCTAGTGAACCACATTCTCTTCGCATGAATCGCTCTCACGCGCTCTCGTCTAAATACACCTGGTATTTTTGCTGAGAAACATTCCTCACCGAAAAGAATCGACAAAACATCAAAATTTAACGAGGTTACGGTGACTACATAGAAGACAAACGGAAATTGTTCTGCACATTCGGCTTGCTAATAGTTCAGGGTTCATGTGTACTTGAGGATGCCAAAACCTCCAAGTGTACTTGGAAATAGCGAGATAGTTAACGTTCTGTACACTCAAAATTCACATGGATCATGGTTTGCACTTTCTAGTTGCCAAATGTTCCATGCGGAACTCAAACTGAACTTTTCGTGAACTATAAAGTAAATCTTTTGATGATGTAAGCAAAAGATAAACTGAACTGAACTAGAATTCTAGAGTATGTGATTATTGTGATAAGATTATTAAATTTATTTCTAAATTGTCATATGATGAAACTATCAGGTTGTGTCGTGTAATAAAACCCGTATCCGATTGTATAAAAAATTAAAAGAGTCCACCACAACGTTTGCAGTTCAATTTCGTGTTGTGGAACTTGCCAATAAATAGAAAAAGACAATTTTCATCATCTTAACATGAGTTAAAACCGCGTTTGGATTTTTTTTATCACAACTTTGAGACAGGATTGCAAAAAAAAAGACATTTGATAATACTCTTTGAAAGCTCACTACTAATCCGAAATTCGAACTAATTTGGAATATGTTAAAAGCTACCGAGCGACACGATCACCAGTACCCCCAAACCTCCGTTTACGTACACTTTTTTTACGTTGCCACTTTTTACGTAACTCTTTTTACGAACAAAGTCCCAAATAACGTAAACTTTTTCTACGAACCTACTTCGTAAAAAAAAGGTTTTAGCATACAATGAAAATCATTTCCGGCTTAATCATATTTAATGGAAATTACTACAATATGGGTATTTTCGGAACGGGTTTGATGAATAGATGTCGGAAAATGATGTTCAAAGTGGTTTTGAATCCAAGATAGCGACTTCCGGTTAGTTTATATTCCTTGAAAACACTTACAATATGAGTAATTTCGCATCGGGTTCGATGAGTAGATGTCGGATAACAATGTTTGAGATATTTCTAAATTCCAAGATGGCGACTTCCGGTTCATTGATATTCCTTGAAAATCGTATAACATGGGTATTTTCGGAACGGGTTTAATGAGTAATAGTCGGTAAACGATGTTTGAGGTGGTTCTGAATTCCAAGATTTGATAGACATCTGCTCCAGTTCTTTATATCCAGAATTTAACTCTATTTAGGGCACTTGTTCAGCAGCTTCAACGGTCTTGATAATCTGAAACAGATTTGACTGGTATTTAAGTCTTTTTCTACTAAATCATGGTATGATTTAGATTTGAACCAGATATTATGCTACTCCTTCAAAAATCTAAGCGCCTACTAATGAGAACCGATCCAAAAATATGCACATTGTGATGGTATTCGAGCAATTCGAGTAATATCGAAAAAAAAATTCAAGGAATAGTCGGAAGCCGCCATTTTCAAGAAATATCAATGAACCGCATGTCGCCATCTTGGAATTCAAAACCACCTCAAACAACGTTTTCCAACATATATTCATCAAAGCCGTTCCAAAAAAAAACATATTGCAAGATTTTCAAGGAATATCAATAAACCAGAAGTCGCCATCTTGAAATTCAGAACCACCTCAAACAACGTTTTCCGACTATTACTCAATAAACCCGTTCCGAAAATACCGATATTATACGAATATAAACTAACCGGAAGTCGCCATCTTTGTAATTGTAATTTTGTAATTGTAATTTATCAGCCCACAACCTGGCAGACCGTGTCCGCCCATCTGCTTGAGTGAGGTTCACTTCAAGCTGGTTGTGAGCCTACTAAAGCCTGACCGTTGATATGCACTAGACCGTATAGCACACCGGCTTCCTCCACCAGCAGGCGCTGCTCTGAGTCCCACTGGTTTCAGATACATTAGGTTAGGGATAGTGGAGATAAATAGGGAAATATAGCATTTAGAAGTTTACTAACTACTACTAACTACTGTGTTTATGGCTGAAAATAAAGCGTACGGAACAATAATAATAATTATAATAATAACAATAATAATAATAATGATAATAATAATAAAATGAATAATAATGATAATAATAATATAGTGCACTTACCCCTCTCTCCCCACCTTACCTCAACTTACCAAAAGTCGAGTTATCACCTTTTCGTCATTCTCCTGGGACGCCCCAGGGTTCTTCCTCCTAAAATATCCTTGCTCTTAGGCCTTCGATGACAGTTCCTTATTTCAACATTCTCGTTTCATTGCGCCCCCACCATGTAAAATAAAATAAGATAAAATAAAGTCAGGTGTTAGTAAGTTTGTTGGATTATATGATGTAAGGTAAGGATGCGCATTCAACACTAGATTGTCCAGGGAAGCCACAGTATGTACACAATGGCACGATTGCTTAAAATGTCTTCACACCGGCCCGAATCAGTTTCGCCGTCAATGCCATTTGTATAACATCAGTACTGATATCGAACCGGATCGGAAAGGTTTGAAACTTCCTTAACAGTTCATAAGATGTCAATCCACTATTATTCCTGATCAGAGATGCCAGAACTGCAGATATGTCTGTAAATCTGCAAATTTTACAGACTTTTGAAATTGTCGCGTCCTATTTTTCCAAGTTCGTTTAGTTATACATCGTAGAGAAATTTCTGCAATATTTGCTAACAGCAGATTTGTTTTCGGATATACAGACTTTTGCAGCGCTGTCTGAAGATATTTGAAATTTTTATCTGGCATCTCTGTTCCTGATAATAATAAGTGCACTTTTTGAATTTAATTCACCTGTTCAGGACGAATGTGATATATTAATCACCCCCATTCTGCATCTCGATCGAATCAGACCCCGTCGAACGAATATAAAAACCTGCACTCTGTAATTCGATCGAGTGATGCCTTTGTATGGAAAACTCGAACTCGATCGAGCTACAGAACGCAAAACGAAACAGCTACGCTACAGAACGATCGAAACAATCCGACTCGAACGAAACACAGAGCCGGGGTGAATAAGCATCCCAATTGCATCATAAATGCCTGAAACCACCCAATGGCCCATTGTCAATTTCAAGCAGTATCAGTCATGTCAACTCCGTGATCAATCCAGATGACACATTAGATTCATTTTACAGTTTTAAGCGAACGGTCGATCTCGGTATGGTGCGATTGGGTCAATACAAGTGTAAGTTGACTCCCACTCTCATCCGCCAAGCAGGGTACGCGCCCTGTAGTTCATCATCCTAAGCTCAGGGCAATAGGATAGTTACTATTAATAATATAAAATTTATTATTTTTTTTAATAAAAGTTTACATGTTGCACACTTCCCACGTTGAGAATATTAGCAAGAGTCACAAAGTGGGTTGATAATCGAGACATCTATAGTAAGATGTTAGTTCCTTATCTCCTTATCAACAGTTGCACTCTGTCCCACCGCTTGCTAATACTCCGCACCTCCTCATTCTGCTAAAAACAGGAGTCACCAGTCATCATTTGACACCGAGTAGGCATGAGGTCGGGGCTTGTGACGACCAGAGCTAAGTCAATCAAACTGCCGATACAAACAGTAAGATATGATATTTGTCGCTCCTTCCAGGATGTCGTGCACCTTTGACCCCCAACTAACCGGAAGTCGCCATCTTGGATTCAAAACCACTTTAAACATCATTTTCCGACATCTACTCATCAAACCCCTTCCAAAAATACTCATATTGTGAGGGGTTTAAAGGAATATCAATAAACCGGAAGTCGCCATCTTGGAAATTGATACTCCAATAATACATATACATAAGGAAAACTTTTTTTACATTGAAAATTCCAAATAACGTAAACTTTTTTTACGTCATAATTCGATTTACGTAGTCCCGATTATTACGTAAATGGAGGTTTGGGTGTATCCAAGTTCCTCTACTTCTGCTTCTATTTTAGGTTTTAGTTGCCCACGATAACCGTTGCTTCCACCAGTTTTGAAGTTCGCGTAGTAAGCAGATTTTTGTATGCAAATGTATCTTCAACAGCTGAAAATCATCGTTAGTTATACCTAGTTCATGAACTAACAGTATTTGGTGAAGGAAAAAATTGTTAATCGTACCCTGATTTCAAAAATGCTCATGATGAAAAGAGGCTCCAGTTTGCAAAACGATAGAATTGTTTACTCAAATGGATTAAATTCGTCGGTTGTCCTTGTCTATACTGCACTGCTGTCTATCCGGAATCCGGAAATGATTAGATTGGTAGTTGTGTTTCGATACAATTATACTGAACTAGATTTGTAGAAAACTAAATATACTAATAAAACCCATTTAATATGATTACAATGTTTTAAGACACAACTTCCTTACTTTTCGAATATGTCTCGTTCATGGCAATTGCATTTGTACCTACAGCCATAAATTGATTCTTTCAAGTACGCATTGGAGTAAGTTTTTAAGCTTTTTCTCGAAATTTTGACTTGATTATAAAAAAAAATAACACAGACGAATTTTATTCAAAGCACTGCTCATCTGTTCATCGTTTTCTATCAGTTTCACCCATTTTTCGAGCAATGTCTTAATCTCTTTTCTTAAAATTTTTATGGTTTCAGATCAATCGACGAATTATTGCCATTTTTCAATTCTTCGTATAGTGAATGTTGTCCAGCAAAGCCGTCGGACCAGATCTAAATCCAAAAGTGCTAGATTTAGGCTGGATGACGGGAGAGGTAGAATCTCCTATTTCAGTGTTTGGAGGTAAATTTTAATAACGGTCGCACATTGGCTTGGAGTAAAATAAATGTTGTTTTTGGTCGCTTCTAGTGTAAGGCTTGGCTCAACCACATTAGATACCGATGGCAACACTAGTGTCAGGTGATTCTCTCGGAGCGTTAAAGCAAGTTAATACTTCTGATTTCTTCAAATGCATGCCATCAACTATTAACTGTGGTTACGTAACAATACGATGTAAAAATCACTTTCATTTATGAATTCTCAAGTGAAATTTCTTTTAATTGTGAAAAGAAATTTCGCTTTTTTCTCCTTTCTTATTACCGTTTATAAGAGTTCATATGGCTACTGCAAGTATTTTCGTGGGCCTATTCAAATGGTCATCAAATCTACCAAGGCCTTCGAATAGGAATAGTTTTGAGATCAGTTTTCAAAATTCTTCCTATTCTTTGCCACGTCACTTTCAATAATGATTTGAAATTTTAAACACTCATCACCCCATAACTCCGAGTCCGAAACAAATTAATATCGATCTGTACTGATTTTTGTCAAATTCGCACACACAGATATTATGCGATTTTGACTTTCTGATTTCTCTCTGGACATATAATTCCATTAACACTCTTTCTTGTCAAAATGGTGAAAACCCCATATCTCACGGGAATGAAGTTGGGCAGTCATCTTATAGTGTAAGTAACAGGAAAACAGGCTCTGCGCACCCTACGGCTTCGATGTCTTGCTATCGACTGACGTATCACTGAAATGGTGGAAACACGGGTAGATGTAAATAACAAACAAATATCAAAATAATAACAAATTTTACCATCATATCTTGCCTTCATGTTTCTGTACTGCCATAGCGATACTTGATATTTTCTTGATATTTCATCGAAGGAATCAAGAAATCTATTTAGCAACAAAATTATCTGTTTAGCAACAAAATTTGTTATTACATCTTATTTCGTTATTGATGAGTCCAAGTTCATTAAATTCAATTGATGCAGTAGTTCTATCTTCAAATAAAATACTATTAAATAAACTGCATCAGAACCAATAAGAGAAATTCTGATGATATTATTCTATTCGGAATACTAGAATATCAAATAACTGCAACACTCGACTCCTATAAATATTTTGCTCTTGCTTTGATAATAAAGTAACAGAATTTTATATTTTGTTCCTATTTTTTCAAAAAAACTTTATTATGATTTTGATATTTTACCTCTTATTTCTAACTAAATTATGGTAATTTCTACCATTGAGATGTTTGGTTTGAATAATAAAATTAGTTATTATTGGTTTGCAAACTACTTCTAACCGGGAAACCATTTCGTCAGTGCAGTGCTTCCATAGTTATTGACAGCTCTAATAATGCGAGGAAAAAGATACTGATATTATCAAGTCACGCATGCACCCCACAAAAAAATACCATTTCTAAGCTTTCCAAACCAGAATTCACATATTTTCACCGATGTTGAATGTTTCCAAAGGCTTTACACACCATCCGAAAACTTTCAGCTAATCTTTCCTAAATGAAAACAAAAATGGAAAGCTACCCGTATTTTTGAGGGAACACAATTAGAAACCTTGAAATTTCATTACTCGCCTAAAATTGTCAAAACGAAGAAAAGGAACCTTATCACTACACGATGAAAACCAAGTGAAGTGAATGTAGGTTTTTATCATGAGAGTCGCTTCAGCGGAAAATGTAATTACTTCGATGAGCTTGTTGTTATTATGAACATCAAATCACCAAAATTTTGTTGGAAAAAATGATTTTTTTTCACTACAGTAATTGCTTCACTGAGCGTGATACTCTGGTAATAGGTAAAATCAAGTGAAGTTCACATGATATGTGAGTGAAGTGAAAGTGGAAGTGGAAGTGAGAACGGTAATAAGGGCCACTGTTTGGACCTAAAGCTGAATACATAACAGCTGACACATTTCTATGCTTACATCATCTAGTTTAAATCTTTCAAAACTTCCTTGTATACCAGCTCATCTAAAACTCAAAATCAATGTTTACAAATCAAAATTCAAATTAAAAGACTCAACCTTATCAAATGTTCGCGATTTGAATAACCAAAATATTTTGCTATCATTTCAATCGAAAACACCCATCATCCATCAGTCAGATTGACAGATTGAACGGAAACACATGTTTAACCTCCAATTTTGCCAGCAGCGGGGTTTGGCAAATGGTGGATCATCAACCATTCGGGAAATTGACTTAACAACACCCTCATCGTCCAACCGGTTCAAATTACAACGCCAAACACCACCACCACCACCAGCGCTGCACCAGCAATCCTTCCTATGCAGGACCGTTATTAGAATGCACTCAAATTGCATTCAGTCCGTGCTTATTCATCCAATTAAGTCCTAATACGAGGGTGTTGAATTGCTTTCACAGCCACCGTTGCGACGTTCGACGACCGCACCGAGAAAGGGGTTCATTGCAGCATTGTGCTGCATCCCTGCATTTATAGATACAGGACAGATAGGCCGACTGACGGACCGTAGCAATGCGTCGGGCAAAGGATGCATCGAATCTGGTGCCGACAAATGACCAACAGCTTTTGCCACTTACAACGCGTACTAAATGCGGAATTCGCAGGGTTTCAAATAAGAAGGGTTAGTGCGGTAACATGCAGTTTTCCCCGATTTTCGCAGCTTGTTCTACATAACTGCGGTCCAGTCAAGCCCAGTCCTGTCTATCGAAGGCTCCGGAGAAGGGTAGATCATAATCATAATCGGTTGATTTCATTTCACTTTCGACTAGAGCAAAGGAATGGGCTTGCGTATATGAGGATGGTCTGTAACTGAAACCGGTCCGCATCTCGTAACTGAACCGGACACTGAACTGATGGCTATCGATTTGCGGAAACCCCTTTTCATAATTCAATTGAACATCGTTCGAAAGCCGGCAAAGTTGTTGAACATGGCACTAAATGACAGTGAACAAAAGATTCCAAATGGATATTGGTCGGTCTTTCATGCGGGTTGCCACAGTAGAGAAGACGCACCACCATCATCGGGAAAAAGGGTTCGGCTCCATATTGATGAGGGACAACGATAAAGTGTCATGAATCTGTGCATGCTTTGTCACTGCTGGGGGAAAACTGGACTGCTTTGTACGACCAAATTTAATCAAGTGGGTGATTTTCTGTAATGACCACTTTGTAAACAATCCAAAATTGGGCGATTGATTGAATGTGATTGCAATCGAGGGTGACGCACCGATTGTTGTTTGGAAACAAATGAATATGTCATTCGCTTGAGTTAGTTCACTGTGGAATGATGAAGCCTAGCTACACTCAAATATTTATCACTGACTTAAGATCAAGGTTGTTTGGCCCCATATTAAAACCACACCCAAACTTTTTTGGATTATTAGTTTTATTAGTCTCAAATTTGAGCATCATAGTCAAATGCTACATATAGTGAATGACAACGGGATACTTGTGGAACAAAAAGCTTCAAATACATATTACTACTGCTTACCAATGCAAAGAAAATTAATAGTTTAGAATAAATGTATGATCGTTCTCCAAACAATTTAGAAAAATATGACAACAAACCAGAAACATGTAGAGCTCCGCAACCATTTATTCATTTTAAGAGGAATCCAAACATTTCGACATGGAATTTAGATAAAATCATGCAAAATATCGTCCAGAGGAACTAAGTTCGATGTGGCACCCGAAATCTTTAAACGAAGCGACTAACGAAATATCAACCGGTACTGCATAATTGATGATAAGTCCCACATCAAAGCAGATTTGCAGTTATCGGGATAGAAATAGGTCAGATAGTGATGGATGATTGTTTCAAACAGAAACAAGTGTCAAAACACGCTTAAAATCCTTGATTGCTGATTTCACAACTAATAAGGACAGAGTGGCGAGACTGAAATTAGAACCCCACGAATCAATCAGTACGCAGATTATGTATTTGTACTGTTTTAGTAGAGGTTTCACCCTTGTAACCATTTTAGAATTGTAAGATTATGGTGAGATTTTTTCCGTAAAAGTGCAGCATTTCAAATGAATTTATTAGATGTAATCGCATTATTTGAATTAGATGAAGTGTAACTATACTTCATTGGGGTTCATATAGCTCGTGTAAAAACAGAAAGAAAAGGCGGGTTGTTAATGTCCGTGACATAACTGGTGGACGTGAATACGACTAAAACTGACATGCTCCTTTTACACCTTCGAATATCAATCATCGTTCGTATTAGTTGATTTATTGTGTGGATTTTGCAAATTTTTCTTCTTCGCTTCCAGATCTGTTACGGTATATCTATACTAAAAACCTCTTTTTAATCCACCTAGTGGTCTAATGATGCCTTTCTCATATTACTTATATTTTCAAAAATATCACTAGAAGATTCTGAGAAATTTTTAATAATCTTGAATAAAATGAGAAACTTTCTTTGGGTATAAGCTAACATAACCTTTTCAATTTGTGAACAGTTATGTCAAGTTAATAAGAATTTTTCTTTATTTTGCATCGTCGCACTAAATGATTGAACACACTTTACCCTATAGTTCTGGAACCGGAAATCGGATTCAGATGAAATTAAACAGCAACCTATGAGACAATAGGAACTTTTATTCGAGCCTGTTTGTGGTCTTGTTTCGTTTCAAACTTTTTGACCACTGAAAAAATTTAAATTTTAATTCGGCAACCCAGCACTCTATACGAAATTGAACAAAGCACGCTGCGAACGGAGCAAAGCCGCACGTACCGTCACGTACTAGTTTTGCATCGTCATTTTGAATAACGATTTTAATGGATTGACACTCATCGCCTTATAATTTCGGAATCGGGAGTCGTTGAAATTGCTTAGTATATTAAAAGACAATGAGAGCTTTTATTTGAATCATGATTCGTGAAAATCGGCTTAACCCTTGCTGAAAAATCGAAGTTCTGTTTTTGAAGATTTTCTTCACTATTATTGGTGCTTCGGAAGCGAAAACCGAGAACTAGTAGTCCCAAAGCAGTTTTATATATTCACTAACTAACAAGATCTACCAACTAGATGAATTTAGCAGTAAGTTTTATAAAAATATGTACCTCGTTTCGCCATCACTTGTGAAAAAATACTCATGAAATTGAAAATTTACACTGATCGCACTATAATACCGGAACCGAAAGTCGGGTCTGGATGAACGATTCGGGAATTTTTTAAATAATTTTAAGACCTTTTTTTGTTTCTTATTTGTGAAAATCGGTTGAAAAATTTCCGAGAAAATTGAGTGCGCTTTTTAATGTGGAACACATTTTTGTTTTCTATATAGCGGTGCAAACTAGAAACTCAAGAAAAATACACGTAGAAATGTGGTCAGGTTTTTTTTTTTTATTCAATAATATAATATATTTTTAGGCACACTGCTTACGCTCTAAGATGCCAAGGGTATTTTCTAATCCTAATTAACGACTAACTTAAAACTAGAATAATATCATTAGATTATGTCGTCTTTGATTTTCTAGAATCCATTGTATGTGGCATGGGTCTTCCAGATGGCGCTATCTAAGGCCGTTTCCTTTCGGTTCGTGTGGGTCCGCGGGGTGGTCAGGTTTTGAACAATTACAGCTCAGTCAATTTTGTATCAATTATTAATATTATGTCACCATTTGATTGGAAATATTTCTACGTATTGATTTGAATGTTCATAGCCATGTATTTTTAATTTATATCATTGAAATGTTGATTAATAGCTAGCAGTGTCCTATTTTGGCTGCAAAAAATCTCCGGCATACCGGATTTCCCTGCCATAGTCGACGGTTTTGAAGGAGTAAGCGATATATCAAAAGGGAAGCAGCGCTCTGATTGGTCAATCGAAGCAAAAGCAAAGCTGTTCGAAGCACGCGAATTTACAAATAGAAGCGAAATTATAGCTAACGTTTCAGTCTTATGTGTAGCTTGCTAGAGGTAGGTTGTTGCTACACAGCAAGACAAAAAGTGCCATAAACGATTTGAAGCTTTTATTGGTATGCTCTGATCTTGTGTCATGCAAGATTGGATGAAATCCCATATTATGTCGTTTCGCCTGAGAAATTGACAACTACCCTAGGGTAAATTTTGAGTGCATAAGACTAATCTCTAATTTATATAAGATGACATCGATTGATAATGAGAAATATTTTATCGCTTCAACCGAAATCGCAAAATGGTAGTAATGGTAGTAAATAGCTATAAAAATAACTGCTTGCATACAAAACTTGAACACAAGCTTGGTGAAGAGAAGCTTAAATATCGATATCCGTATCGCAAGCATGTACAAACATTTAATTGTATACATTTGGGCTATTGATGTAATTTCGTCGGCTACGAAACAAATACATACGATAAATAGAGTCTATATTCTGGGTTCGCGTGTTCGGTGTTGATTCCTAATAAGGAACAATCTAAGCAGACTCTTGTGCATTTGCGAATTCAAAAGTGTGACGATTAATTGAAAATGTCAATCATTGGAAATTTTGGTTGCCTTGTTCCACATCAACGGCTCGAACAACCCCATGGGGCTGATCCTTGTAGTTTTTTAATAATTTTGCACATATTTCCTTGTAATTCCGGAACTGGAAATCGGATCCAAATGAAATTCAAGAAAATTGTATGAGGCCATAAGACCTCGCAATTGAATCTAAGTTTGTGAAAATCGGCTCAGCTATCTCTTAGAAACGTGTGTGACTATTTTTTTTTTCCTTTTTTGGAGCATATCACCCTGTAAATCCGGAACCGAAAGTCGGATCCAAATGAATCTCAGGAACTTTGTATGGAACGTTAAGACCTTTTATTTTAATCTAAGTTTGTGAGACTCGGTTCAGCCATCTCTGAGAAAATTGAGTGACACACACACACACATTTTGTGATCTCGTCGAACTGAATCGAATGGTATATAACACTCGGGCCTCTACATGAGAAAGGCAAAAAATGCGGAAAGAAAAAACGCGGTTTGTCGGTTACGTTGATTATACCATTGATATTTCCAGAACTGGAAATGCCAGTCAATTGATCTTGGAATTTAATTCACAGCCCAATAGTATTTTTAAACGATGTTAAGTTTGTAGGATTCGGTTCAGTTGTTTCCGGGAAAATAAAGCGGAAAAAACAAACGTTTTGTCGGTTACGTCACTTATACCATTATATCTCACTAGAAAAGGCAAAACAAACATCTTCTTCCATACAATTGAATAAGGCGAAACAAACGAGAGCAAAAAATAACGGGGTTGTGTACGGACACGACCGATCACGATAACATTGAAAATGCAGTCTTCAAATTTATTCAAAAATTCAATTCAATTTTCAAAATACACAAATTCGTTTGTCATTAAGGATTCCTCAATAAAAGTTAGAAATTAATGTGACAGTCATCTCAAAAACTTACTTGTCAAACTTAAAAAAATTAGTGATTCGAAAGACTATCAACAAATCAAAAGTCGCCATCTTGAATTTGAATAATTCTACAACTTTAAATTATTGATATCTACTCGCCAGCGTAATTTTTCAGAAGTATGAAAGAAGAATTTCGGTTTTATTCGTATTCAAGTGTACCAGTTTCCTCTCTGACAATATCCTTTTATCTTTTTCGTAGATGTACTTAGTGGAGGGAAACTTCACACACAGTTTTTTGAGAATATTTTCATACGGACTTAATCCGATGTTTACAAATGTTTGCCATCATTTATTTATCTGCACCAGAACCTAAATCCTGGACCAGGATTCAGGAACTGAAAATAAATTCAAAAGCTAAAAATAATCCAGTTGTGGACTGTAGGTTCGGCATGCAAATCAAGATTTCAGTTCATGAATTCAGGTTTGACATTTTTGAACTGAACTCATTTCCAGAATCTAGGTTTCGAATTTCACGATTAAGTTCTACCCACTCTTCCACATGACGAGTTTTGGAAAGGCGTAAAGTAAAACGTGTTCATGTCAAAACAAAATATAAACAGAAGAAACTGCTGAATACGGTGGGTGCGTTAGAATTTTCCAATTAAACTTTTCTCTCCTGTTCAACACTAGTTTAAAAGGGGAGCGGGTCATTTCGCCGAAAGTTGTTTCGCTGAATAGGTCATTTCGTCGAAAGCGGGTCATTTCGCCGAAAGGGTCATGTCTTCTGTATAACTAATGTGGCGCAGCCACATAACCGAAGCCAATCATGAATCAATCTTCAATCAAGAAGTACAATTGTAGGTCAACAAAACGAGCGTTCATGCTATCATCTTTCATTTGTTTTTATTTTAAATCCAATTACGATTTTAGGACGATTTCAGGATTCGGCGAAATGACCCCTTCAGCGAAACGGCTTTCGGAGAAATGGCTTTCGGCGAAATGACTGTTCTAAAAGATTAGGCACTAGAGAATATCAAATTATTTTTTTTTTTCATTCAAAACAGACGAGAATGAATAAATGTTTCTTCCTACCATGCTCACATATTACGGAAACGATTGACATGATCAATAACATGTTGCCATGATAAGGGTAGTTTCATGATGCCTCTCTCATAGAATTCTTGGCTCTATTTGACAAAAAGTTCCGGAAATTGATTCTCAGAAGTCTTCATCGAAACCAAATTCTGTTCGCTAAAAGAAAATTACAATGCCAGAAACGGATGGTAATCGTTGGGTGCCATATCAGAAATATATGGTGCATGTTTTAAAACTTTACACCCAATATGTCAACCAAGTTTCGAATGACGTGATGGAACACGACATCTCTTCTGATTTTGGACGATTCAAGACGCTAGCTTGAAAACAAGAAAGAGTGTTTATTAGTAATCACCTGCATAACAATATTATTTTCAAAACAAAGGTTAAATCTTTAATACTCTCAGTTACGCGTATCACATCCTTAAACCGGATTTAATGTACATATTTTCTTCGTTACGACCGTATGGTTCGTCCAATATATATCGGATTATTAATATCAAAGCGAAAAAATCATAATCTTCTCAATAAAGCGACCTGAAGAATACAAGCCTGGTCTATTCTGTGTCGAACATTTTTCTTCCCGTCCTTCCCAGTTCGACAGCCAAACATATGGCATCTGTCACAAAGCAAAGACACATTCCAAACACTCAGTCACTTTCAGAAACACACACCGCAAATCTTCACAGAGCCAGATTTGGGCGATCAAGTCCCCCGCCCATCGCCATCACCATCCCGTACGTCTTGTTCTCCAGAACCAGAAAGGAGCGACATCAGAAATCGTTCTATTCACTCCGATAAGAGTAAAAGTTCGGCTTCTACTGCCAAGACCACGAACGACTTTGATTTCCCAAGGACTAATGGTGGCAGAAAATCCGGCTAACCCACGCTCAAACGAAGCAGGAAGAAATACCGTCCGTCTTATTAACTCTCACCGAAACTAAAATATTTATGGCATTCGCATACCGAGCAAAAAGGAAATCTCTGCCTTCAGAAAGAGATTTATAAATATTCCGGAGTAAATCTGTTATCCTTGGCCTGTGTATCGACATACAGCCATCAGCGATGGACCAAAAGCGAGGACACAGAACCTGAAAAGAGGATGATTACTCGCAGCCCGTATGCATTCCGGTCCATCGTCGGTTGATTTGCTGCCATCTTTCTCAATGGAAGCGCGGGAGAATTCATCCCGTTGGTGGGAGGAAACTCGCCCACAAGATCAAAGGCGACCATCATACGATAATCCGAGGTGATTTATTGCGGATCATAAATATTGCTCATTAATACGATAATAATAAAAATAAGAAAAAGACGATGTCTACGCGGGAGAATTTTGACCGACAAGGGAGTCCATTAGGATCTCATTTTTCCACTCTGCCTACGTAGTTTTTATGCACAAGACAGTAGCCCAAGCTAATGAGTAATTTTCGCCCGATCCTTTTTCCGATTTAATGGTACCGTTGGGATTAGTCTCTTTGATGGTTTATGAATAATAAAAATCACCTCTAGCAGAGTGTTGCAGGGAAAGAGCACCTTTCGATTAGTTGTTACCGAATGAACGAACTTTCTGTTGATAGGAAATGTGATTGATTGGGAGAATATAGGATGAGAAAGAAGATGATTTGTTCCAAGAATCGGAAAAGTTTACGTTTCATTTCAAGACAAGCTTGAAATCAGTCCGCAAATCGATGTTCAATGAAACTTTACTGAGAACGAATACGAGGTACAAACGTTTTTGAATAATATCTTCGAAACGTTGGCCGTTAGAGTGAAATTAATATTTTAAAAGCAACAAAAGATCAAAAAAGCCATCTTTTAATTCAGTTAATGAATGTTTTTCGATTTGGAAGAACCGGGTTTTCTGCCTCTTCGTGGTAGCACATTCAAAAAGTAGTGTTCCCCAAACTTATTAATTATGGTCATTAACTGACATGATGAATTCCAAACCGCTTCGCCGATTTTTGCACAGTAATACCCTTCTTACTCAGCCATGTGTCCAGAACCTTAATTTTCACTTTCTGTTCAATATGCGACATTTTGAAAACGCGGAATTTCAACCGCACTAACAAGTAAACAAACGAAAGCTGACAGCCAAACGCACAGCATGAAAAACCATCACAAATACATGCGCACAACACAAATGTATGTGGATAGCTTATTTTCGATACACTCTTTAGTTTTATCAATTAATTGAACGATGTAACGATAACGATTATTCCGAATGAAACAGAATATATTATATGATCGTTTACCTTTCATTAATGGTAACTTTATTACATTCTGAATGAATGTTAAATATTTTGTACGAATTTCAAATCTTTCGAAAATCTCATTACTACAAAAAATTGTGGCTTCAAAAAAGCCTTGTACACTTTTATATTTTACAGTTTATATAATTTTAGAGCCTAATTTACAGATTTAAAAAAGAAAATAATTACTTCACGATATATCATTTTCTAAAGCTGTGCCACCTGTCTCACGGCTCTAGTAAAGTGCCTAAATATTAGAGTGTGAATTATATCTAAGAAGTTTAAAATAAACATTTAAATTTTCTTTAATGACAAATGATGAAACCTCGTTTTAATTCACCTAGTGGTGTAATGATGCCTTTCTCATATAAATGATGTTAAATCATCATAAATATTACTAAGAGATTCTTCAGAAATCTTAGCAATAGCAGTCTATCAGACAATGAAAACTATCATTTGAGTCTGAATTTGTGAAAATTTACTCAGCAGTCTCTTCGCAAATGAAGAGTGTTCCGTTGTTGAGTTTTTGACCACTCTTTTCGGGACTTCCGGAGCCGGAAACTGGGAGCCGACATAACTGAAATCGGTTCGTCTTGAAATTAAAACAATTTTGAGCAAAATTTAGAAAACTGATTTCTTATTTTTGCGTTATCGCTGAAAATGACATATTTTATATTTTGCACATTTTACCACATTATTTTGTTACATTTTTGCACAGTTTACCACATTATTTTGTTATATTGTTTCACATTTTAACCTGTTTCTTAGAACCGGGAGTCGAATCAAGATGAAATTCAATAACAGGCTGTGGGACCATAGGGCCTTTCATTTGAATCCAAGCTGAAGAAAATCGGGTTTGCGGTTTCTGAGAAAATCGAGCGCACTTTTTTCATCTTATTAACACATTTTATCATATTACTCTCCAACTAGAAATTCGATCCGGGTAATAATCACATCAGGATTTGCGAGGTGTCGATGAAGTTCCGAATCCGAACCGGATCGGATAGTGAATGATAAAAGATCTTTATCACTGCTTTCCGGCATACTAGAGACTCGGGTGATTCCTCTAGTAGAATATAAAAGCTAAGTTACTAGATGATTTCTGCTTGCTTAAAAAGACCATCTGTCCGTTTCACTCTTCCGTTCTATATCTTCATACCCTTGCTCTCCCTTGAGTACTATCATTCTATAATTTTCATTTCCATTTTTCCAAAAATAATAATCAATTTTTCTGATCAGGCAAGATATGTTATTCACTGCTATGGGACAAAAATCCAAAATAACGTGCCAAATAAGACTATTGCCCTTATTACCAGTATCACTACACGGCGACAACCTAGTATAGTGAATGTAAATGCTTATTACGGAAGCCGCTTCCGCGAAAAAAGGAATAACTTGGATGTGATGGAAGTTGTTATGAACAGAGCTAATAAAAGTCATTGACTCAAAATAGATGAAAATGACGAGAAATTAATGTCACTCTCAGCTTCGATTGAAAACTATGAGAACGAAATCCATGTCCAGTCAATGACACAAGCGAAACAGTACTTTCAAAATTGTGTTCTTCCTTTCATTTGCCCTTTCAGTCATTTGTTGTTTTCAATTAAAATCCCATAGTATGCAGTGTCGGTATTCAACCGAAGCTATGAGAATCGAAAATGACAGCAAAAGGTTTCACAATCACTTTTACCTGTTGGTGCTCGAATTTGTAGTAGTTTTGGTTCCCAAAGAGTTTCTGGGATGTAATTACTTCGATTTGTCATATTTTAGTCTTTCATTATAGCCAAGCGTCACAGATTTTCAATACATCGATGCAAGAATGAGAATTTAAATTCTGCTGATGCTCCTTGCGGACGTTAGTTTGATTTCGTGACGTTGGCAATTATACTCTCTCACGTTGGCAATTATACTCTCTCATTTTTTTAATGAGAAACGAAAATGCTTCGTCTCTCTTAAGCTACGATTACATTAGCCAGTTTATCTGTCACAGTTTATCTGCCACAGAGAAGTTATTTTTCGGCAGTTTATATTTGGTCTGGCAATGTGATCACACTATTCACAGTTAAATGTCTGCAACAGTCAAGATTGACTGTCGACAGTCAATATTTTGACAGTTGATATGATAGACTGTTACAGACTTTTTGATCATGTCTGTATTGTGATTACATTGATCACACAGATAAAACTGGATACAGTCTAAAATAAAAGGTGATTTTTTTGAGGTTAGGATTTTCATGCATTAGTATTTGCTCAGATTTTTTGAGGTTATGATTTTCATGCATTATTATTTGCTCAGTATGCTCTGACATTTCATCATGAATAGACTTACTAACGAGCAACGCTTGCAAATCAGTGAATGGGCCCTAGAAAAGTTGGCAGAAAATCCGCTTTTTTATCGACAAATTTTGTTCAGCGATGAGGCTCATTTCTGGTTGAATGGCTACGTAAATAAGCAAAATTGCCGCATTTGGAGTGAAGAGCAACCAGAAGCCGTTCAAGAACTGCCCATGCATCCCGAAAAATGCACTATTTGGTGTGGTTTGTACGCTGGTGGAATCATTGGACCGTATTTTTTCAAAGATGCTGTTGGACGCAACGTTACAGTGAATGGCGATCGCTATCGTTCGATGCTAACAAACTTTTTGTTGCCAAAAATGGAAGAACTGAACTTGGTTGACATGTGGTTTCAACAAGATGGCGCTACATGCCACACAGCTCGCGATTCTAGGGCCATTTTGAGGGAAAACTTCGGAGAACAATTCATCTCAAGAAATTGACCGGTAAGTTGGCCACCAAGATCATGCGATTTGACGCCTTTAGACTATTTTTTGTGGGGCTACGTCAAGTCTAAAGTCTACAGAAATAAGCCAGTAACTATTCCAGCTTTGGAAGACAACATTTCCGAAGAAATTCGGGCTATTCCGGCCGAAATGCTCGAAAAAGTTGCCCAAAATTGGACTTTCCGAATGGACCACCTAAGACGCAGCCGCGGTCAACATTTAAATGAAATTATCTTCAAAAAGTAAATGTCATGTACCAATCTAACGTTTAAAATAAAGAACCGATGAGATTTTGCAAATTTTATGCGTTTTATTGTTTAAAAAAGTTCTCAAGCTCTTAAAAAATCACCCTGTATAAAGAGTAGGCTGTTTATTACAGTTTTTCTGCACACAGTGATTACATTTGAAGAAAAGTTTGTGGTGCAGAAAACTTTACACAGAATATTATCTCATTCTGATAAAATGTCAATCAGGAAAAGGAAGTCCGCTGCGTTGTTATTGGGTGTGTTGAGTTTAGAAGCAATTGAAGAACAGACAGACCTACCAAACGCAGACGTACATGGGTTTGCGATTTCGTGAAAAATAGAGATATTGATGGTTTCCATGTCAAGTTAATGAAAGATCTTTCTGTTGAGGATTCACCAAAATTTCAACAGTTCCTGCGTATGAGCAGACAGAACTTTGAAGAACTGCTGCAGCTAGTATCTCCATGTATAACAAAAATGGACACACATTTACGCAAAAGTATTTCAGCATCTCAACGTCTTATGATCACGTTACGCTTCGTTGCAACTGGAGAATCATTTCGCTCGCTTGCGTTTCTCTTCCGAGTTCCGCAGTCAACTATTTCTTCTATTGTACCCGAATGTTTGAACGCAATTTACAACGTTTTGAAATCAACATATCTAAAGGTAACGTAGTTCTATTTCAAAAGTAAAACAAAAACAAGTAGTTATTCTTTTCTGCATCCACTACAGATGCCAAGGAATGAAGCCGATTGGGAATCTGCAGCGGAAAAATTTGAAAAACGTTGGAACTTTCCAAACTGTATTGGAGATATGGATGGAAAACATATAGTTATGGTTGCCCCTCCAAATTCCGGAAGCGTATTCTACAATTATAAAGGAACACACAGCATAGTTTTGTTAGCAATTGTGGATGCTGAATATAAGTTCCTTTATGTCGATGTTGGGTGCAATGGTAGAGTGTCAGACGGTGGTGTGTTCAATAAGTGCAGTTTCGCTACCATGATGTCAGATGGCAGACTACGTATTCCGCAATCTAAACCACTTCCCCAAAGAGAAATGCTTGTGCCACATGTGCTTGTTGCTGATGACGCTTTCGCAATCCGACCTAATATTATGAAACCCTTTAGTGGTCGGGCTTTAACAAGTTCACAACGAGTGTTCAACTTTCGCCTATCTCACGTGCGAAGAATTGTCGAAAACGTATTTGGGATCTTTTCCGCACGCTTCAGAGTGTTCCGCAATGCTATCAATTTAGACTCAGCTAAAACACGTACCTTAACATTGGCTTGTTGTGCGCTCCACAACTATCTTATGGCAAAAAATTCTAATCAGTACGCACTGGCCGGAATGGTTGATCGCATTGCAGACAATGGAGCAGTAGTTGCAGGCAACTGGCGAAACGATACACCAGAAAATAATTTGATAGTATTAGAACGGGATGGATCACGCTATACTTCAAATGATGCACAAGCTATACGAAACGAATTCAAAACATATTTTATGGAAGAAGGAGAAGTACCATGGCAGTTCAAATATATCTAAATGCTTCTATTTTCATTAATACAAAATTCAAACCAAACATTAAAAGATTTACATAATTCATATAAAAATTACTGTAATTAAAGCTCCTCTTGATCATCTGTATCAGTAGTACATGACAATAGGTCTGCTTCGTCAAAGCATTCTCCATTTTCAAAATTATAACGAGCGTTGGGATTGTTGCTACGAATGATTTGTATAACCTCTGGAATTGTATGTTCGTCGTTTTTCCTAGCAAGACACATGGGCGTGGACAATCGTGATGCAGAAGTTGATGTTCCAGATGCCGTCACTGAATGTTGAATTTTCGTTGAGCTAGGTCTTTCGTCAAGTTCATCGACACAATTTAAAGCATATTTTGTAATTTTACGTTGAGTACGACGGGCGTCGTCGATGTTTCTAACGTTTCGTAGTACACTTCCAATATAGTTTCCGAAAATCTGAAACTCGTCATCAGGTTGCTCGATTATATCCATGGCGCGTTCGAATCTTTCTCCATAATCGACCACGTCTTTTTTTCGGTTATGCTGTCGCTGCATCTTCCGCTTCCGAATAGCTGATCCATTCGATAAATTCGGTATATTTTTCAGTTCTTCTGTCTGCGAATCCGATACCTGCTGAGATGATACTACAATGCTTGCTGTTGTTGATGCATCATATACAATATTAGCGTCCTAAGATAAAAAAATAATAATAAATCATAAGATAATAGAAACAAAGTTCGATTCTTAGGTTACCACATCAGAGTCCGGTACGTTTGACATAGAAGTTGTAGTCAATTTAGTTTCGGCAGCAGCGACAAAATTCATTGCATCGAAATATCGCCATGTAGATGAACGACTTTCAGCTGCTTGACCAGACTTACATGCTTTTAGTTTCGCACGTTCCTTCCGAAATTGCGTTCTTAGATTCTGCCACTTTATGGATAATTCGGGAACTAGGAATTTATTATCAAAGCAAACAGCAATTCCTCGCCATGCAGCATCCCGAACAGGAAGCTTCCTATAATCAACATCTACAAAATTCCATACGGCAGGTTGCATCTCCACGAGTCGGATGAGCTTCAATGTGTCCTCATCTGACCACTTATGAGCAACTGTGCGGCGATTTCGTTTATTCTTCGGTAAACTGTTAAAATCTTCACTTTTATCACACGTTTCATCCATTATGCTGTATTCTACCACGTTTTTTTTAACTCCGATTTTTTTTTACCTCGGATCCAACCTCTTCCTACAACAATCGTTTGGAGAATAAACCAAAATTATCTCGTTATTTCTCACTTATTATTGTCCCAACGGATCATAAACAATTCCGTATCCATACCAACGATGGCCAATTGTTCATAAAAAACATAAACGGTAACCATGGTGAAGCAAAAAACGGTATCAGTGGTACGAGTTTCATAACGATTTTATACAAATATATTTTCACTCTAATAGTGTACTGAATTATAATTATATATAATTCTCATACAATTGATTCTAATAATAAACTCAATATCAAGCTAGAGAGCATGCTGTAGTACAATATAATATATAATATAATACAATATAATATAATATAATATACTGTTATATAATATATTATAATATAATATAGTATAATATAACTACTAGTTTTTCGTTGGAGCTGTTAGTAGAATGTTGTCACTAATAGTACTGTTGTTGTACCGTTCAATTCTACTATGTGCCGTCGTTACTCTGTCACAAAGTCTATCTAATCAATTTTAAAAACCTGATACACTCATGAAGACTACTAATAATATTCGAAATACGTGTCTGTAGTATAACGTTTGATACACATATGTGAAAATAGTGACTGTGAAAATAGTGACTTTGTGAGAGTGTAATGACGTAACATAGTAAAATTGAACGGTACAACAACAGTATTATTAGTGATAATATAACTAGTTGAATTACCCGGCGTTGCTCGGAAATGTTTCGTGAAGGCAAGGCCGCAAAAAGATTCTAGAAATTGTCCTCCCCATCGAAATACTCTGAATGTAGTGAAACACGGCTTTCACGTCAAATCGGATCATTATGTTTTTCATAAAATCCGATCAATTTTACCTTGCACTTCCCATGTTTGGGGCATTTTCCAAACTCCCTCTTCGTTAAAATAACCTAATTTTCTCTTCTATGATTACCTTTATAACCAGCTCTGAGTATTGTAGAAAGTATCTTCTTCAAAAAGTATCGATTCCCACATTTGGTAAATGTGCCAAACTTGATGGCGATTCGTTCAGCAGTTCCGTAGTTATGCTGAAACTTACATACACTCGCGTTCATAGGTAGATAAAGATTATTTCCCATAATTTTTTAAATTCCCCGGCAAAATGGAACAAGATGTTTTGAAATTATTTAAAAAGAGTTGCACTCAAATTAACAATAGCAATACTTCCTAGCACGGTTTTGAAATTCTGTTAGTTGATATGAATATCAGTGCTTGTCGAAAAATGACGAGTTCCCCCTGTTAGCAAAAAAGCCCCCCACCTTTCAAATATTCTTCTAGCAACCAATAAGTAATAATAACTTGTGCCAAGTTAGGTGTGAGTTGTTCCAGAGTTATGTTCGATCATATAAACAATTTGAACTTTGTAACCCCCATGGATGAGACAACCCGACCCGCTCTACCTCCAAATGCTCCTAGAATCATCATCATCATCATTACTATCATAATATTTTAGTGTTTGAAAAAGTATGCATGGTCTTCTCCTCAAATTAGATAAATTTAGTCATGAACCTCCTGTTAAGGACATTTGCTATGCTCCTTCTCTTTTACACACACACACATATATATATATATATATATATATATATATATATATATATATATATATATATATATATATATATATATATATACATATATATATATATATATATATATATATATATATATATATATATATATATATATATATAGATATATATATATATATATATATATATATATATATATATATATATATATATATATATATATATATATATATATATATATATATATATATATATATATATATATATATATATGTGTGTGAGATTATGAGTAATATGAGAAAGGTACCAATAGGTGGATTAAACAGGTATTTTATTATCTAGTATTAGTTTCTACACATTAGGAAAAAATTGATCATGAAACCCAATTCTTGGGGAAATTAATACATTAAATACAATAACCAAGTTTTTGGTTGTCAAAGAATCTGTGGCAGACAACTTCTGCACAACAGTTTCAGAAACAGTCAAATTTGTCTGTACAGTCATCAACTGTTTGTCTGTCGACTATGATCACACTGTGATTACATTGTCACAGATAATCTGCACACTTTGACTGCAAACAGATGGACAGTCAAGCCGATTTTGACTGCTTGCAGACAACTGCAAACCGATTACACTATGATACAGTCAAACTGCACAAGTTTGTGCAGATAAACTGTGCACAGAGATGCCAGTTATTTTCATATAAAATATGTATCTGCTCTATCTGTTTTAACTAGAAAATGAATGAGTTCAAATTGGTTTAAAATTTTAATGTGAATGTTTATCATTGTTCATCATCAAATATTTTCACAAAAGATTGCCATTTGAACATGAATTTGTCCGTTGATTAATAAACTTTTAAAGAAGTACTGCAATCAAATATTAACAGATACTCAGAGAAAAAAGTCTAACTTTTTACTTCTCACTTTTTATGAACCTTTACAAATCTGTATTAAATTTAGAAAATCTGTATAAAATCTATAATCTAATTTAAATCAGTATGCGAACGCATAAATCTATACAATACAGATAAATCTGTATAAATGGCATCTCTGGCTTTGCATTTTGTTTTTAGAAGGGCTAATGCCTAAATAGTAACAGTTCTTTAATTTTTTGTTTTTTTTTTTAAATTTTCCCAATTAACTGCACAGTAAAATTTTAAATTTAAAACGAAAGGTAACGAAAACTTTCCAAAAAAATTTAAACGTTGAAATGATTCCAAATTCTTTCTAAAAATATCGTGTGTTATCTCATATTTGGTATTATGCCCTATTTAATGAAAATTCTGACATTTTGAACCTGAGAGTGTAACAGTGCAATATTTTGGTTTTGATTTCTGTAGCCATTGCTAATTTATGGGATGAATAAAGGACCAACAATAGGACGAATTTTAATTTCTAAGGAATGTGAATCAATTCTCAATGTGGATCAAGGCGAATTAAGCAGATATATGAAAAAACCGTAGTGTTTTTAGTGGCTAAATCAGGTTTTTAAGGTAACGTCCTTAAAAATGAGATGAAATGGGGAACCCCTCACCATATATGTGAAATTTTGCGCTCCGAAAAATCAGGACAAACAATGATTCACGCACGGTCTCCAATTGTTTACAAACCAGCAGTGGAAAGCAAATCATATGATCACAAATTTAGCATCTAGTGTTAGAAGAACAATGAGTAACACAAAATGAGAATTTTGGAAAAATTGATAAAATTCTTCAAATCATATAATAAAACTATGATAAAATTCTTTTCTATAGATCTCTTTCATACTTTGTGATATTTTTTGTAGAAATTTTGAGATCAAAAGGTTTTATCCATATATTTATTTCAATAAAAGAAAAAGCAAGCTAGCCTCATTGCTTCGTCTTGAACCCCACCACCGAAAACGAGAATAAGAATATATAATGCTTGTCTCATCCATTGCGGAATTGTTCATTCTTTGTTACAGATGAAAATCTTTGCTATGAATGCTTCATTTTATATCAAAGAGCCGAATAATATTCAAATATTATGATCTATTTTATATGGAATTACAACTGACTTTTAGAACTTTCACTAAAACTATCTATAGTTTACCAAGTGCATATCATATTAGTATATAAGTGAATAATATTTTATTCTCATGAAATTTGGAAGGAATTATAGATATTTTTTGTATACGCTTGGAAAGTGGACATCAATAATATATATTTGAGATTTCTTAAAATTGAACAGCTTTCGGTTTGTGGATATTCCTGCAAGTCGCTATACAATTTGTATTTTTAAGACGGATTTGTCAAGTAATTTATTGAAATTAATGGCATATTAATTTCTATATTAAATTCAGATATCCTTGAAGATCATAAAGGATTTGTTGCGGATTTTTCAATCTATGAATGAATTTGAACATTGCATTGTTAGTTTAATCGGTCTTGTACCCTAGACCACCTCGTAGTTTTTTGCTTTCGTATGTTCCACCATAAAATTGTACCGTGAAAATTATCCAAGTGAAGCATTGAATGTAAAAGTCACACAATCAATCAATGTGGAAAAAGCATATCAGTTTAATTCGTATTCACGTCATCCAGTTATTTCTCTGACATTACCCACCCACCTTTTTGAGGCACGGTTTTATTTTTAACAATTTTTGCTCTCCGTGTTAAAACTAGGAAATTGGTGTATTGTCAGCAATCCATTTCATCCCCAGTGTCATAATATCCACTGACCAGCATGTATCAAACATCCAATCCACTAACCAAACGAATGCCGACATACGATCCCACCATTCTGTTGAAAACTTTGAATCCTCTTTCCTATTCAGCAGCAAACACCGATGTAAACGATGTCCATCGGCGCCCTGATTCCGATAGGATTGCTATTAAAATCAATTACAACGTTGTCACCTCAAACTCTAGTCGTAACGATGGTGGGTTTGTTCTCAGCCATGCTTGCCAAGGTAGATATCAGTATCGGAATATCAACGACACGTTTCCGTTCGGTTTCATCCCTTCAGGGCGATGCGTTGCATTGCACACCACACCCCACAGCAGGTGACTTGCTGTGGAAATGGTTGCTTCGCTGTTCCTCTCCAACGTTCGAATATGATAGTTCAGCAGCGATGAAGTGAACATTTGCGAATCTTACCCAAACCCACAGCATTACATCGGTTTGTGCAACATTGTATTGAAAATCTAGCACGTGCATCTATGGCCAAAGTTCAGTGCAGAGGAAATATCACTTCCGAATAGACGGAGAAAATCTATTATCTCGGAAATATCCCCAATAACATCTCCAAGCTGTTTTTCTTAGTTAATTGAGTTGCTCATAAATATTTTGTAATCTTTCCCGTCAAATTGAAAGTAGTCACATGTGAACAACTATGGATTACACAATCTAGCGTAATTTGTAGTCGAGCCCAAAAATAATTGACTGACGAACGTCGCAGAACCCAAATGGCGAGTATGAGTATTTACTTTATTATCTCAGCCATTCACTCACACACCCTACTCCAAACCATAATTAAGTCACAGGAAAAATCCTGACTCACCTAACGCCTGGATCCCACGGCCAAATGCAAAAGGGTAAGTTCGAAGTAAACGATCCGAAACCAATTTCCATTAGCAGTCTGTTGTGACACGGAATGTTCGGAAAATGATGCCAGCTCCATGTCATTCCGTGCGTAAGAGTGTAGGGCGTACATGGATATAAAATCGAATAAACCACGATAACATTGCCGTGAAGCATGAATTTTTCATCTCTTTGTTTTTGTTTCATTTGATCCAGCCCGAACCCATTTTTTTTTTGCTCTCCTAGAGGCAACTTTATCTATCCCAAGCAATCATTATCTGCGTTGCAAGTCATCGTCACCGACAACAGAACATCGCACACGTCACGATTTTTATTTATGATCCTTCCGTGTTTACGTGCATGTGTAGGAACAATGTTTGTCGCTGTGAGCTTACAAACTAAACCAACACGAAAGGAGCATATCGATTTCGAAACCGCGAAATGATACGCAGTTCCGTCGCTTTCAACAAGCTTGACTTTCGTCCTTGGGATTAGTTTTTGCTGCTTTTGTCCACGGTTGAATTAGAAATATTCATGCTGACAGTAGCGTTTGTTTTGGGGCACGAGCTGCGATCCCCACCCCTGTGGCAATGAGTAGCTTTCTACTGGGTAGAAGCGGTAGCGCGAGAAAACCGGGGAAGGGGGGGGGGGTCACACTGGTCACCACATCCATCAGTAGCCAGACACGCAAATTCTCTACCTTCACTGTACTCAACCGAAGCACCTATGTATGAGTAAAACCGTATGGTTCGGTTGAGCTGCCGGAATTAATTCTGTGAAATGTCATCGTCATACACGTGCTCGACCGTCCTGCGTCCAGTCCCCATCAATTGGTCGCGCTTTTGAACCAGAAAGTGAAAGTTTGTTGCTGGATGAACGTTGACATTTTATGCGGATTTCATAGAAAATTTTGATTTGAGAAACCCGTAAATTGAAAATAATTGCGCAATTAAAAAGTTAGAATACTCGGAAAAATATCACCAAAAGAACAACAGCTGACAATAAATTGGTGAATTTTAAAATTTCGTATTCATATTTGCATATTGGAAAGCTTGGTAGTAGCTATAAATAAAATTTTCTAGGCTAGAAAGACTCACAAACCCAGAAACATTGTTAGTAGTACAGTACCGAAGAATAAATGCGTCGAACAAAAAATAACTATAATAATATAAACCTGTTTTAATCCACCTAGTGGTGTAAAGATGCCTTTATTGTATTTAATACTGTGGTATTGTATTCAAAATGTTTCTCTTCGAATTTTGAAAAAAATGAAGGGATTAACTAGTATAATATACAGAATGTAACAGTGCTTTGCTCGCAACGACGATTTTAATTTTTGTTGTATCAGAAAATATGCAGTAATTTTCGGCACGACCATAAGACCTCTCGTTTGACTTTGTATGGAACAATTATAGCTTTCATTTGAATCTAAGTTTATGAAAATCGGTTCAGCCATCTCCGGAAAAGGTGAGTGCAAAAAAAATGTTACATACATACTTACATACACACATACAAACATTTTGCGTACTCGACGAACTGAGTCGAATGGTATATGCCACTAAAAAAAAAAATTGAAAATTTTCCCTTTCTGAAACTAAAAAAAGTAAAAGGATAAGGTAAAATAAGGGGATAGAATAGATCAAATACATATAAAATCATAACAAGAATAGAAAGTGTAAAACAATTTCATTTATAATGAATTAAGAGAAATTTTTGAAGCAAAACTCAATGCTCAGACAGAAAAAAAATTACTGAACCACGATTAAAAAAAAAACAAATACAATACTACAAAGACGAAAAAAAGTGAAAAAGTGATAAAGTTAGAAGTAAATAAATAGGAAGTAAACTATAAAGAAGTAAAATAGGAAAGAAGTGAAAACAAAAAGTTAAAAAGTGAAAAAGTGAAAAAGTAAAAAAGTAAAAAAGTAAAAAAGTAAAAAAGTAAAAAAGTAAAAAGGTAAAAAAGTAAAAAAGTAAAAAAGTAAAAAAAGTAAAAAAGTAAAAAAGTAAAAAAGTAAAAAAGTAAAAAAGTAAAAAAGTAAAAAAGTAAAAAAGTAAAAAAGTTAAAAAGTTAAAAAGTTAAAAAGTTAAAAAGTTAAAAAGTTAAAAAGTTAAAAAGTTAAAAAGTTAAAAAGTTAAAAAGTTAAAAAGTTAAAAAGTTAAAAAGTTAAAAAGTTAAAAAGTTAAAAAGTTAAAAAGTTAAAAAGTTAAAAAGTTAAAAAGTTAAAAAGTTAAAAAGTTAAAAAGTTAAAAAGTTAAAAAGTTAAAAAGTTAAAAAGTTAAAAAGTTAAAAAGTTAAAAAGTTAAAAAGTTAAAAAGTTAAAAAGTTAAAAAGTTAAAAAGTTAAAAAGTTAAAAAGTTAAAAAGTTAAAAAGTTAAAAAGTTAAAAAGTTAAAAAGTTAAAAAGTTAAAAAGTTAAAAAGTTAAAAAGTTAAAAAGTTAAAAAGTTAAAAAGTTAAAAAGTTAAAAAGTTAAAAAGTTAAAAAGTTAAAAAGTTAAAAAGTTAAAAAGTTAAAAAGTTAAAAAGTTAAAAAGTTAAAAAGTTAAAAAGTTAAAAAGTTAAAAAGTTAAAAAGTTAAAAAGTTAAAAAGTTAAAAAGTTAAAAAGTTAAAAAGTTAAAAAGTTAAAAAGTTAAAAAGTTAAAAAGTTAAAAAGTTAAAAAGTTAAAAAGTTAAAAAGTTAAAAAGTTAAAAAGTTAAAAAGTTAAAAAGTTAAAAAGTTAAAAAGTTAAAAAGTTAAAAAGTTAAAAAGTTAAAAAGTTAAAAAGTTAAAAAGTTAAAAAGTTAAAAAGTTAAAAAGTTAAAAAGTTAAAAAGTTAAAAAGTTAAAAAGTTAAAAAGTTAAAAAGTTAAAAAGTTAAAAAGTTAAAAAGTTAAAAAGTTAAAAAGTTAAAAAGTTAAAAAGTTAAAAAGTTAAAAAGTTAAAAAGTTAAAAAGTTAAAAAGTTAAAAAGTTAAAAAGTTAAAAAGTTAAAAAGTTAAAAAGTTAAAAAGTTAAAAAGTTAAAAAGTTAAAAAGTTAAAAAGTTAAAAAGTTAAAAAGTTAAAAAGTTAAAAAGTTAAAAAGTTAAAAAGTTAAAAAGTTAAAAAGTTAAAAAGTTAAAAAGTTAAAAAGTTAAAAAGTTAAAAAGTTAAAAAGTTAAAAAGTTAAAAAGTTAAAAAGTTAAAAAGTTAAAAAGTTAAAAAGTTAAAAAGTTAAAAAGTTAAAAAGTTAAAAAGTTAAAAAGTTAAAAAGTTAAAAAGTTAAAAAGTTAAAAAGTTAAAAAGTTAAAAAGTTAAAAAGTTAAAAAGTTAAAAAGTTAAAAAGTTAAAAAGTTAAAAAGTTAAAAAGTTAAAAAGTTAAAAAGTTAAAAAGTTAAAAAGTTAAAAAGTTAAAAAGTTAAAAAGTTAAAAAGTTAAAAAGTTAAAAAGTTAAAAAGTTAAAAAGTTAAAAAGTTAAAAAGTTAAAAAGTTAAAAAGTTAAAAAGTTAAAAAGTTAAAAAGTTAAAAAGTTAAAAAGTTAAAAAGTTAAAAAGTTAAAAAGTTAAAAAGTTAAAAAGTTAAAAAGTTAAAAAGTTAAAAAGTAAAGAAGTAAAGAAGTAAATGTTAACGTAGCAAAGAAGTAAAGATGTAAGCAAAGCCAAGCAAAGCCTTGGTATTACATTCCTGTCGTGGAATTTAGCCTTCTGTTTCAACAGACTTCGCAGCCGATTCGGAGTGTACAGAACTATTGCGTGACTGGTGCTACGATCCTACTGACACTACGAATCCTTCCAGGTCGGGGCACGAACATACAACAACTGGTTTGTTAGACCAGTGCCCTATGCATTAAACCGCAAGCCCGACACAAAGAAGTAAACTCGTGATTTGAACGACGCCGAGAAAGAGTATTTCTAGATACTATTAAACCTTCTCTTTTCTAGCCCTTTAAAAAGTATTATTGAAAAATTCATGAAATTCTGTCCTCGACCACTAGTTTGTGAGCTGATCAAATAACTCAATAGTAATTTTCTAACGAGTCTAAGCTTTGAGATGACTGACCAATTTTGGCGCATTTAAAACCAATGGAAATTGCCAGTTACGTCTCATATAAGACTTTATTTCCCGAATCAGTAATGGTCGCCATAATCCTTCCAAACGTGATCAACATTCACCCTTATTCTGAATAATATTGAATAGTTTAAATGCGTTTGTTTTTTTTAATATTGCAGAACATGTTCATACCTTTTTCCAATTTTGGGGCATGTTCCGACGTGCAAATTCCAAGCGAGCTTCCTTGTGGTGAGGTAGTAAACGAGGAGCACTGTTCATTTTTGCTCGAACTAGCAGCTGAAGTTAGTAATTATCCCTTTTCAAAATTATAAGGCCACCTTTTATGTTTGTCAATTTGTGTTGAATATAGTAATTATAAATATCATTTTTATTCCTTTAACAGCGTTATGTGACTATGGATAAGCGAAAGAGACTAAATCAACAAGAACAAGGACAAATTTTGGCCTTCAAGAAAGTAGGATGGGAGATCAGGAAAATTGATCGTAGCAGATGTGCAGTCGCAAATTGTCTGAAAAATCCAACAAAGTATGGTCAGAATAAAAATGCAGGACGCAAAAAGAAACTGTCAGAGAAAGATACTCGTCGAATAGTCAATAAATCTTCGAATTCTACCTTGAGTTTTTCACAAATCCGCACTGAACTTAAGTTGGAAGCTTCAGTTTCGACGGTTTGGAGGGCATAAAAACTTTCGCCCAACATAGTTCGAGCCAAAATGAACAGTGCTCCTCGTTTACTACCTCACCACAAGGAAGCTCGATTGGAATTTGCACGTCGGAACATGCCCCAAGATTGGAAAAAAGGTATGAACATGTTCTGCAATATTAAAAAAAAACACATTTAAACTATTTAATAACAAATGTGTTAAACTATTACAGGTGATATTCTCGGATGAAAAAAAAGTTCAACCTAGACGGACCAGACGGATTCAACGGTTATTGGCGTGATCTACGTAAGGAACCACGATATTTCTCACAGATAAATTTTGGCGGTGGATCTGTAATGGTTTGGGGTGCATTCTGTGCAGCCGGCAGACTGGGACTTTATTTTTTTTGTATATTTAGGACCTTTTATAACTTTGTCATTAAGGTCCGTGGAACCTAATTTGTATCGTACAAAATGAAAAGTTCCGATTACATAAATGTCCTCAAAACTAGTATGCTACCAGTAATTGAAAGAAGACGCAAGTCAAAGCTCATTTTCCAGCAGGATAACGCCAGTATTCATAAAAAAGCTGAAACAATGAAGTGGCTAAAGTCCGAGAAAAATCATATTTTGGATTGGCCAGCTTGCTCATCGGATTTAAATCCAATTGAGAATCTCTGGGGTATTATGGTACGACAAATTTATGCCGATAATCGTCAATTTTCATCGTTACAAGAACTAAAAAGTGCTATTCTTCAGTCTTGGGAAGCTACTGAACTGGCAACACTGCAGAAATTGGTGCAAAGTATGTCTAATCGTATTTTTTAGACAATAAACCGTTCCGGTGGAGCAACGGATCATTAGATGCTTTTCCCTAAAAACGTTCTATCACAAAAGTTTTTCAGCGAAATCAATCAACTTTTGGACTCATATTCGTGTTTTGCAAACTTATTTCATGTTCCATCGAGAGAAAAAAAATCCTAAAACTATTCCCTTTTTTGTATCTTGAAATTTATGGATGGCCTTATAATTTTGAAAAGGTCTGATCATGCAATCATGAAGAGGAAACTCAAGCCAAAGAGAAAGGTTGTCAAAGACATCAATCAGATGACGACCTGGTGGAATAAGATAGCTAAAACGATGGACGAAGAAGGTGTGCGCCGCTTAATGAGCCGTGTTACAGGAAAAGTTCGAGAATTCTTTTGAAACCGTGACGAATAATTTTATCCGTATTTTTTCTTTAGATTGTTAGCTTTCAAATAAGTTTTTCATCAAAATTCGAGCGGTAAAAAATACATTGACATTTTCCGACCTCGTCGAGCTCAGTCGAATCGATATGACGTTATTCAGAATAAGGCGAATTACTATTGGTCTCCGAGGCTTCGTTCGATAGTCGTTTTGTTTCTATAGAAAAAGGCGAAACCGAACTGGTCTCGATTTTTTTGTTGTTTTTCTTGATACTCGCAAATTATTTTAGTAAACTCTAAGAATTCAATTCGAAATGAACGCTTCGATATAACTATTTATATAATTAGGTCACTCACCATGGGTAAAAAAATACATTTCACCACCCATCTCTTTGAAAGCACGTTTTCTGCTGTTAAGTTTGATCATGCTCTCTCGCCCATCTAAATTAACTCAATAGCCAGTCTCACGTGGCATCAAAAACAAACACCGTCCATTCGGAGTTCCAATTTGCAAAGTATCGTGGCCATTCTTACCCTGGCTGGCACTCAGCAGTCCCGAGCAGAAAACACGACGCTCACTCTCATTAACTATCGATCCCGCTCTTCCACGGTTTCACGTTGCAACTCGGAACATGCAAAGGTGATGACATACAAGCCAGCTCAACCCGTGCTCTGTTTCGCGTAATTAAATTCGCGAGAGCCCACCATCACATGCCGGCCGTCCAGAAAGCGGTAGGGTTACCAGCTGTGGAAAAGAAGAGAATTCATCGCAGGCCCAGTCTCCCACACTCTCCGGATTCGGAAGGCTCACGGGAGCATTCGCCTGGTATGTGACGGTAAACTACCTATGGTTATCCCGTTCTTGCAAATCGAACCCCGCGAGGATGATGGAATAAACCACGCCCCAAAGCCCCACGTTTTGTCCCCTTTGACGCAAGCATGTGGACGAAGGGAATGCAGTCTTTGGCAGGGAGACTAATGAGGTCTGAGCTTGGGGGAGGCTCATATTGGACCTAGGCTATATTATTGATGACGATTTAGTGTGACTGGTGCTGGGTAGGAAGATAACGGGTGGGAAGGATTGTAAATGAAAATCTTACCTCACCTTGAAAATCAAATCACAAATCACTGAAAATCACATCACACATCACAAAAGAATACAACTTTAGACACTAAGAACTATTATCTCTTCTGGAACTTTTCACAATTCTCCACGTTCTGTCAATATTTGAAAAATGAACGGCAGGTTGCTTCGATTGCGCATTTTTTTCTGCTCGCTATAAAGTGACGATAATTTATAGCAGGTCAATGAAAGGGTGGTGATGTGAATTTTGAAACAGAAGCATTTTGATGTTCAAGTATGATGAAAATATGAAGAATAAACTGCAATTTTAGTAATATAGAATTTGTTGGACACAGAGATTAGATAAAAACATTATTGTATTTAAAATACTGATATTACTGTTGTGAATTTTTACTGAGCGAAGGCAGATACACATTTTTGCTAGCAACTGACTGTTTCAGTGTATTCATGATTTTTATCATCAAAAGATCATTTTCGCTTACGTTCAACATCAAGTTATTGTATCAGTAATCATCTCAATAGTAAAGTCGCCACATTATTTTGAGGACTACCTGACTTCCAATCAGCGAATTGTGATAAAATCTGAAGTAATCTATTTGCTAATCTTTTAATTTAACCAGGGCAACGACTCCAGTAGTCATCTCATATACGAAAACCATTAGTTAGAGTGAGATGTGCTACCTCTGTTTGATAGATTGACCTGAAGGGTAAGGTGAAAATAGATGCATTCGGTTTGAGTTTTCGGGTCACTATAACAGCGGTACCGTACAATTGTCGAACTATTTTTTTCTGCGGTATTGCATTATAGAGCCGAAGCATAGATTTTGTATAGCATAGATTTTGTATTCGATTTTATCACAACTCGTTGATTAAAAGTCGATTAATCGCCAAACAATATGGCGACTGTACTAATGAGATGACTGTTGATACAATAGCCCTAGTAACTGCATATTTCAAGAACAATGCATATCAAAGATAAGCTGACGTTTTACGTCAATGCATTTCCACTAGAATGTAATCATACCGCCCCAAAATCGACACCTTTACTTCAAGGTTAACACCATTAACACAGTTTCATCTGAACCATTCTGAACCCAGCCCAAGTGGATCGTCGCACAGACCTTGTATTAGTAACAGCTAGATTCTCGTCACCTCTTTAACTATCATTCTAAATTGCCGATGCTTTAAATAACCGCACCAATTGACGACCCCAAAGAAATCAGTCCCATCGCCCTAGAATCGTCATCATCATTGACCGAGCAGACCGATCATCTGTTCACTGACCAAAGACAATTTTCCACTTCCATTCAAACCCACTGAAATTGAATAATTTACGCTGGCGGTCAAGCAGATCTCGCGAACACGTTGGAGAATGGTTGGGATATTTTCGATATCCCTTCGAAGACAATTCCACGGACGATCTTTCGCCGTGTCCGACATCACACTATTGCAATTCTTGCAATGGATCATCTCGCTTTAACGAGACGTAATTTTGCATTACTATAATGCTTTCTTATCTTTTATCAATCCGGTTAGTTGAGCGTTGGATCTTGACTGTTCCAGATCGGGTTGTATTGCAAAGTGAAGCAAAACATTCTCAGCGGACATCATCTCGAATGTTTGTTTTCTTAAAAGAGAAGTAAATCGAAGTGAATCCTTTAAGGAGTCCTCCGTCCGGTGTGTCATCCCTGAGGGATAACCTAAAGTCCTGCCGAAGTAGTGAACATCTAGTTGTGTTTGATTCTGTGGCTACTAAGATTTTAACAAAATGGCGGGTCTCAGCGTGGACGAAGTGAAGGTATCGCTGCAGAAATTTGGCCTGTACGATTACGTGGTGTTTGTGTTGATGCTGCTCAGCTGTTTGCTGATTGGCATTTATTTTGGATTCATCAAAAAGAAATCACAAAAAGGAGCGGTGGAGGCGGATTATCTGGTTGGAGGTAGAAAAATGAGCGTGATTCCAGTGTCGCTGTCTCTGATTGCTAGGTAAGACCTGAATAGTGGAGTAAAAATTTAGGTAGTGAAACCGTTCGGCAAAAGCAGTTTCACTAAAGAAAAACGTGCTTATTCCACCTAGTAGTGAGATGAAGCTATTTTATCAATCTGCACGAGTTCTAGCAAGCATATTCGTCTGTGCTGTTAGCTTTCAAATAAATTTTAATATTTTTCTGAGTATGATTGATAATTGTTAGAATTTCCGTCTTTTTTCAATTTTTAGGAACAATGTTTCAGTATTTTGTCCTTTGAAAATATGGTTAGGAAGAACGATGTTATTTAACTCAAAAATGTTTTGGACATTTTTTTAAATGAGTTCTGCCTTAACTATTAGTCTGACCGTCGGGTTCAGTCAGACGTTTCCGGTTTTTACCCTTAATTTATCATACTTTTATTTTATCCATCGGCTTGAAGCTCCATGCAGCTTCCTGAAAATTGCATTGGCTATCGATCTATGCAAAAATTAATACCTAGTTTGTAATAAATGATACTGACTACACCTCTTATTTACACCAAAATCAATGCACACGCGTGAATGTATAAAGGTTTAGCCTGACCCATCAGTCAGACCGAAGGTATAAAAATGTATGTCATACGGAGGTTAATATACGTATTTTCCTGAGAACTACGCCTTTATGTTCTCATAAAGAACACGGTTCTCAGACACACGCAGACGTTTGCTCAATTCAAGATTGCAAAATTCAATTTGTTTTTACTCGGTTTGATTTACACGTTATAGTGAATTCTCAATCACAAAATAATAAACGCAAAACTGGTTAGAGGACACGTTGTTTAATAAATCTTCAAAAAATATAAGAGATAGCCCTATGGCGTTGCTCGAATTGTCGACGTAGGTTGTCAAAATCACTACCTTGTCCTATCTAATCGTATTTGTTTTGACTATTTAGGCAGCAGTTTTTTCATTCCATATAAACTTATTGGTGTTCATGCGGAACATTAATTCTATGATCGAGATCATCATGAAATTTCTTCGAATGCAAAGAAACAGCAGAATTTTCGCAGACATTTGCTCAATTCTTCGCGCTGAACTGACTGACATGCGATACTCGTGCATCTGGCTCTTTTTGCAAAGTTTGAGTCAAATCCATACATTACTTCCAATAATATAAGTTATAAGAAATCGGTTTTAATCCTCCTGGCAGTGTAATTATGCGTAGTACTAGTACTTTTATAAAACAATTATAGCAGTTTGTAAGAAAAAGTAACATTTGAAAACTAAAAACGTTTATAATTGGAGTGTTTGAAACAATAGAAGCAGTAAACGAAAAATGTCCAAAATAATCTGATAACGTTGAAATTATTATCAATAAGAAGTTATTAGTTTCGTTGAAACTTTGTACTTTATCGTTAATTTTTGCTGTATCTGTCCACGGTATAGAGTTAAATAACTCCACCGACGTTTTGTTTTAGATATGTCAAACTAAGTACGGCGAGCAACGGCCCACAGCAGCCAAATAATCCTTTTCAATATTTCTTCCCTGATTTTCGATCAAATTTAAATCGGGCGACTGCGTGTTCCACTTGATTACAAGGAAGTTATTTCCTTGAAATTAATCTTTCGGATGAGTATCTTGTTGAAAGTTCCATTACAAGGACACGCCCTTCTCTCAAAATGATATCTCTTTGCAAGTGTAATGTATTGTATATCTTTGATTTATTTTAGGACTAACAAATCTCCGTTTTATATAATATTAGGATCATAGATGTGTAGTTTTTTAAACAACCGATAAGTACAACCACCTGTGTTCGATTCCCAACCCCGCACATAGGGACGGAAAACTTTTCTGGTCCGAAGAGGTGAATGACAACAATGTTAAAATTTCTATATTAAAAAAATGATGATGACGATAAGTACAAGATGTAAATATTTTTCTGATCGATGCCAAGCATTAGAGTGCCACCAAAAAATAATACACATAGTTGAGCAAAATATCGTCATAACTTTGTTGGCTTGAAAAAACTTTTTCGATAGCGCTGCTATTTTTTAGAATTGTCAAAAATCACCTATCTTTGAAAATGACACTTAAGCTCAGTAGAAAATAAACAAATAGCTAATGAAATTTTTTTTTTCATTTCGATTTTTTCATTTTTAAAAAAAAAGTTCAAACAGCACTGTATATCACAGTAATGACTAATCAACGGGACACTGATGGTATGATGGAATTCGAATCGTTAAACCATCAACTAATACAATTGATTATTAAAACAGTTTTGAGCCCAGCTCAGAATAATTTTTCGCACCATCGTTATTGGGAATGATTTGAAATTTCAACCAATCATTACCCGGCGTTTTCTTTGCTTTAATTCCCATAACTTGCTGAGTTTTATTCCGATAGATTCATTTTTTTCTTTGTATATTCTTATACTAAAACATTTCAAGAATATTCTGGGAAATTTTCAAACCTATCGGAATAAAACTCGGCAAGTTATAGGCTTTTATCTTTGCATATCTCATACTGCGAAGAAGTAAGAGCTCGGCACACAAGCCCAAGATTTCTGCTTCGATTGACTTTAAAATTTAGCAAAACATTCTTGAAATGTTTCATTATAACAAGTTATAAAAGAAAATATATGATTTTTTGAAAATGTTAGACCCTACGGGCTCCCTTGAGTAAGAAATTGTTTCCATTGATTTTATAGACGAAAAACTTTAATCGCATTTTTCTCGAAAGCAGGTTTTGAGAGTCCGTGTCTATCGTCATTGAAACACTACTGCACCAATTTTTTTTAATTTTGCACACTTTCTCCATATAAAAAACCAGACCCCAACGTTTTCCTTTTCGTTGTTTGTTACTTTGGAGAGGTTTCATAGCTACAAAATGTTGATTTTTTTTCGTGAAAAAACGTAGTTTTCACTTTGCACACCCACCAAATATTTAAAAAAAAATAAAAAAATCAACCAGAAAAGTTGGAGTCTGGAAAAACTTTTACTCTAACTATGCTGCTTTGATTTCTTTATTTCTGATTAGTCCGCGCTGAGATACAGTGGACACCGCAAATCATGATTTTCAAGAAGCGTCCTCAAAAATGCCCCTTCACCGACTTATCTGTCAATATTTTTTCACTAAAAAATTACATAATGTTGTTCGAATGATGCTTTTTATCGAGCAATACAATCGAATTTATTTTATTGAACGATATATCTGAAAAAAATCGCAACAATTATGATTCTTTTTATCATTTATAACCTATTCGAACGATTATGTTGCCAAAATTGAACCTGGATAAAATCTGGAAAAATGACAAAAAAGGGTGATTTCCGTCGTCCGTGCTTAAAAACTGTCGCATACAAGACCGATCGCATTGCACTCACTCTGGCATACTTGTTATTTTCCTGCTGAACTTGAATGGACGGAGCTCTGCCGCGCGATCTGTCAAGTTTCGCATCGCTTCGCTTCGCGTCGCTTGTCGCTTTCTCTCTGGCTTCACCCTAAGGTTGTTCAGCGCTCAAAACTCCTACTGTTATGACACGGAGGAAAATTCGCTTTAACAAAAATATCCATATCTTCGTTTAAAAAGGACGGATTACAACTAGGTACCTAAGTTTTGGAACAATTAACCCGCATACATCCAAAATTGTACCAAGGTCATTATTTGATACATGCGATTGGAACGTCCTGAATTCATACCAAAATCAACCGGATAATATTTTTTGTAAACTGTTACAATATTTGTTTTTCTTTTCTACTTATGTAGCATTTGATGCAGGTTGATAAATTTTAATAGTTTACGGAGGGCAGTAAATTTACCAAATGCATTGAACACAGAAACGTGCAACATATTTCCCAATATAGTCATTGGACACAGATTGTTTTACCTTTTTTTATATATATAAAAAAATAGGTATAGAATTCGCTCAAAATTTCGAAAATTTTTCCGAGGCCCGGAGGGCCGAATGACATATACCAATCGATTCAGCTCGACGAACTGAGCAAATGTCTGTGTGTGTGTGTGTGTGTGTGTGTGTGTGTGTGTGTATGTGTGTGTGTATGTGTGTGTGTCTGTATGTGTGTTGTCAACTAAGAGGTGGCTGGGCCGATTTTGATCAAACTAGTTGCAAATGAAAGGTCTCCCCATCACCCAAAACGCTATTGAATGGTTTTGAGATCGGATGTTTACTTTTTGAGTTATACGAAGTTTTATGTCAAAATTTTGTTTTTTGTTTTTTGACAGTATCTGTCACAATTGACCTTGAAAACTGAATATGTTTTCAGACTTAGATACCGCACGATAATACCTATCCAACAAGCCATAGATTGTTAAAATCCGTCCATTTTTAACGGAGATATCGAAATTTTTGTGTAAACGACTTTTCCCCTATTCCAGCAGTAGGAGTTTTGAGCGCTGTATGACAAAGCAATGCTTGGGAACAACGGAAAACACGATTTTTTATTCTGTTACATACAATTGTTTCTAAGTACCAAAAAGACTGTGTACAGCATCCTTTTCCATGACATTTAGCCTCGGACCGATTTTAGCACGGCTCGTTTTTGGCAACATAATCGTTCGAATATGACATATATAAACCAGATGATGGCAGATTTTTTTTTAAATTATATTGTTTTAAACTACTTACAGCAATAAATGCTGGAAGAACATAACATCCATATACCATTCGAATCAGTTCGTCGAGATCAGCAAATGCGTGTGTGACAAATAATTTCACTCAATTTTCTCGAAAAATTTCTTTTCTATAAATTCAGATTCATACGAAAAGTCGTATGCTCCCAAACAAAGTTCCTGAATTATGTTTGGTTCCGACCTCTGGTTCCGGAACTACAGGATGATATATGAAACGAAATCAAAATTGTGTAACTCATTCTACTCGTAGATGGCTGAACCGATCTAAGATTCAAATGAATTCTAGGAATCATCTAAGATTCAAATGAAAAGTTTCAAGATTCTATAAAACATCTTGCTCTTCAGTCAGATCCAACTTCCAGTTTCGGGGATACAGGGTGATTGGTATGAAAATGTCTATTCCACATAAATTAATCAGGTTTATCGGGTTAGCAGATTTGGATAGCCGATAAAAAAATTAACTTTTTGTCGATTCAGAAGGCACCTAAAAATTTAATTCGTGCTATGATTTCTCAAAGATGTCTTCCTGATTTTCAAATATTTTGAAACAAATGTAAACTATACAGCTATTCAGGTGAATTTATCTGACTTCGGCCATACCGATTTTAGAATTCCGGTTCCAGTATAAAATCGTTTCTCAAAGCTCAATCGTTTTCTCAAAAAAAGCCTAATCAAATATCAGAAACAAAAATTCAAATTAAAATAAAATTTTGTATATACAAAATTAATTAATTTTATACATACATACAAAAATTTAATTAATTTTATCCAATTATGACTTCCGGTTCTCGAATTACATGATGGTGAATTTTTAAAATTCAAACCGATATAGAAGATGGGATTAAGCTTCTAAGTTGGACTCAAAACTGTTGTAATTTTTTCGTCATATGGCCATACGAATCGGTTTGGGTTATGCTGGTTCCTGAATACCGGCTCTGGAAGTACCTTAAATTACCGTAAACTCTAAAGTGGAACTTACATATCATGGCATCTTTAATCGATTATCACACTTCTAGATTTAAATTCGATCCGATTTGCAGTTTCGACATTACAGAGTAATGAGTGATTAAAATCTCAAATTGTCGCTTAAAACGACGGTCATTAAAATAATGTCATGAAAACTTAAACACCGAAGAATATTCATGCAAAAAACACATGCAGATTGGTAAAAAAAGGTATCATCTCACTGCTAGGTGGATTAAACACGTTTTTTTTGCTATAACACCGATAATTGCGCACTCGCACGTTCAAAGCCTCGATAACATTTTTGTTGTTATGGTCATGAATTTTATCAGTATCTAGAACAAACTTCCTTATGTGCAATGTACCAAAGGAGTTACAAGTCGGCCGTTACAGACACAGACTTCATCCTCTACTTAAAATTCTACAAACTCGTTTGAGCAAAAAGAAGTGTCCGTGTTTTTCGAGAAGTGTTATTTCACGTCAAACTCGATAAGTTTTACCTTAGACAATCAAGTCACACTCCTTTTATGTGCATCTACAAAGAAGTAAATTTTCGTAAGTGTTTAGTTACGCTGAATCATGTGAACATTTATTTTTGTAGACCAAAAGACAAATGTATCACATTAGCAATAGATATGTGTTTCCATTAAACGGGCACGAAATCATTCACAAACATGTTCAGGTGGTCTGATGGGTTCACTTTCTTATATAGCAACGTTGAATGTATCAATTTGATACCAAAGTGTGACATTTTTGGAGCGGCTTCTGGTAACGTCACAAGATTCTGTAGAATAGCTTTTTTCGTTGATTTTATGATTTATATCAAATTGAAACAAAGACAGATTCGGGTTAATTACACTTGCATTTTACTGAAATTCATTTACCAGTTTTAGGGCCAGTTTTTGCAATGAATCGTCCCGGGTTGGTTGTTTAAGGCTCCTGCGCACCCCGAGTAGTGCAACTACTGGGCGATTGCCCGCCATCGCCTTAACCTGTTGCCAGGTTAGATTTCGGTCGACTTCTTTTATTTATTTATAGAAGCTAGGCCGCCATGAGCCTCTGGGTCTGTCTCTGCTGTGATGTCCTGCTGGGTTCCAGTCTAATGGTTGTCTGCAGATTTCGTTTCCGCTCCTACGTAAGGTGTGGCCGACTCAGCCCCACTTTCGTTCCCGAATTTCAGTTGCTATCAGCTTCTGGTGGCACCGGCGATGGAGCTCGGTGTTTGAGATCCAGTTATGAGGCCAAATTATGTTCCGCAGGCACCACATTAGAGTTAAATATTCGGATTTTGGTGCGTTCACTTATCTGCCTGTTCTTCCAGATGTTTCTGAAACTCGCAAAGGCAGCCCTTGCCTTCTTGATCCTTGCACCTATGTCAATCTTGGTACCGCCGTCTGACGCCATTTGGCTGCCAAGATATTGGACGCTTTCAACATTCCCCACTAATTGCCCTGCTACTGTAAAGGCGGAAGGGGTCACCGTCTTCACATTCAACGATTTGGTTTTGTTGACATTGATTGCTAA